>NW_015112694.1:67466-118852 GCF_001443285.1 Poecilia latipinna | reverse complement strand
CCAAAGGTACGTTTGCGCACAATCTGAAAATGGAAGCAAATCTGGCTGAAGCTGACTAAGCCCCGCCCGTTGAGAAGGAGCTACTGACAGGTGAACATAATGAAACGTGTTCTCTTTATTCACAATCCCTGCTGCTCTGTCTTCAGGAATCATCGTCGTTGTCGTAATCGCCCTTGTAATCGTTGTGTTTGCTGTCGCTTGCGTCGTGTCACGGAGAAGAGGAAGGGTAAGAGGAGCAGGCCTTGAATTCAGCCACGCTGAATGTTATAGGGCTAATTATTCAGTGCAAAATAAAATGCTCTGTCTAAAGATTGCACATGATAACTAAAACATTGACTAACTGCTTTCTTTTGCAGCGCTACAATGTTGATTTTACTGCTAGCCCCGATGAAAACGTGCCACTCGGCACCATAGACCCGGAAGTCCGTGCTGAGTCTGCGCCTCAAAACGGTTCGGCCAACATTTCCAAAAAACTATAACCTCAAAGGAAACATAATTTAGATCAAACAAGTCTTGTTTGTTTAATTAAAAAAAAAATTGTACACTTTTCAGGTCTGAAAACCTTTAATAGCACAGAAACGGCAGCTACTGAGCCAAAAGGACCAGAAGCAGCACCTGAAACACAGGAAGAGAAAAAAGGTGAGTTTTATGTTATTTTTTTGTTAAATAATAATAATAATAATCAAACAAAAAATGTAGTGTAAATTACATACTACATTTGTAATAACTCGTGTAGGCATGAGTTGCAGGCGAATTGTGTGCTGTTTTCCTTCCTCTTTCCTAATAACATAAAAGAAGAGGAAGTTTGGTTCACACATTTAGTTATCTTTTAACCATCTAAGTTTCATGACGTAAGTATGAGAGTGCATTTATAACTTGTATAGAGTGTTTTTTAATGTAAAAACACATCAATATTATTTTACAACAAATATGACAGCTGATGACACTGATTCTTAGAAAACCTAAAAGTGACCAACTTCTTCCTGTTTAGATCTACAGGCTGGTTCTCATGACTACAAGTTCTTGCTGTGGCAACAATCTTATCTTCTTATCTTAAAAGCATTAGCATTATATGCACATTTAAAATAAATGCATTATTAAGAGATTTGTTAGCTTAGAAAGTTTGCTTTAAATCAAACAAAATTATTTTTTACTGAATTCATTTTTTTGTTAGACATGGTAATCTGATTTCATTTTGTGAAAGGATCCATCTGAAATCTCATTATCAATCTAATTAGTAAACTCATTGCAATAAGAGATGAACAATGACGATTTCTTTTGCTGTCTTACATTAGCAAAAGTATTCATTAATTATTGTTTTTCATTAAAATGGGGCAAACATGCACTAAAAAAGTTGCTCCTAACAAGATTGCAACTAAAAGAACAGTTTTCAGGATGTTTAAATAAAAAAAACTTGTGCCGAAGTAAGAAGCTGAAGATGTTTCAGGAAAGTCAAAAGAGTCCAACAAGCATTAGACCCATTTATACTACCACCAATGCACAGCTTGACTTATTGGCAGCAGGAGGATTTGTTTATCCCAAAATGAACATCAAGGAGAGACTGAAATTCCACAGAAAGAGTAGATTAGCAAAGGATTAGCACAGTATCATTCTATCTTAGGAACCTTCCTTCTGATGCATCAAGAAAAGCATTTGCCAGGAAAAGAAAACAAGTCCAACATGTTAGAAATCTAAATGTGTTGGATTGCTTCTGTTCCTCACAGTCTGCCAAATACTGTCATAAATAAAGAGTGCAATCAAAATGTCCCACAAAAACAACTTTTTATAGCAATTCAGGGCAATTTGGGGATGATCTGTGAATCTTCCCCTACAATGGAACATTGCATTACAATGTGGTAACAAAGAAGCTTAAATGGCAACATAATGAAATTTTGGACATGTGGTCATGAAACTCCACATCACCACAGTGAGAACATGCGGTCAGTTTAAAAAAAAAAAGTGGTAAAGAAACAGAAGATAATAAACTGATCAACTTCAGGCACCAAGAACACCAGGATGGTGAATCACTTTAAAACATATGAAAACATTTTTTTAATTTTCTTTGGCATACCACAGAAATTTGCGTGGAAAAGAGGCAAAAGATGGTGAAGCCACAAAGTGCAGAAGTTTTTGTGGGTTATAAAGCTTCTGGGTTTGCCTGTAGAAAACAGATGCAGATCTTTGTAACACATCCTCTGATATGAAAGGAAGTTTGGTTTTGTTGTTTTTCGGTTACTGTTGGCTTTTGGTAGAACACAAGTTTCATCATTGTTTCCGATCCCACCCAAAAAATGTGTTGAAATATTGGTGACGGAACGACTTCCTGATCAGAGGAGGCAAATGAGCTGCAGTACTCTGATTGACCACAGGGTGGAAACAGAAGCTCAGATGGAGCTTTTAATGTGGCCGGTGCCTTTTAATACTGTGGTTTTCTGTACAGTTTAAGAGGCCAGTTGGAGAAATTTTGAAAGTTGTTTTTAAATTTGAAAAGTGAAAAAGATAAAGTATTTAATCGTGCAACTTCCTGTCTTCATTAGTTGGTTATTTTATTAGGCAGAATCCTCATTTGAGACCAAGGTGCTCACATTTGCTTGTAAATGTACAAAGTGTTTCTGCTTTGTTCTGCGGGAGTTGGTGGGTTACAGGTAAACGGCGTCATCATGTCTGGGCTCGTCATTCTGCTTTGAGCCGTACTGGAGTTAAATGGAGGCTGCTGATTTTAGGGACGGTTTAATCCCATAAGATTTACTTCCTGTGAAAAGAAACAGCCAGAAAAAAACAGAAAATGTTTTCCTTTACTTTTTATTTCCCAGTGGTAATTGCTGCAAACAGCTGTCAGATGGTGCGTTTATTTGTTTGTGCTGCAATTAAAAAAAAACTCCCAAATTTACTCCTCTGAATCATCTTCTTGCGACAAATGTAAAATGTTTCTTATCATCAGGAGAAGTGTTTCTTCCTCAAAATGATTACTTCAGTGCTTGCAACATTTTTCCATCCAGAAAAGCTAACCCTCAACATTTGCATAAAAGGCCTGCTGGCAGAAAAAAAAGCTACTTTTTTTTTTTTTTTGTTAAGATTTCCTGAGTTAATTTGGAAAGTTAAATGACAGGAAACTTTGTCGTATTACATGACCACTGACGGTAAGATGATGACGCAGTTTTACTTCAAGAACTTGGAGTTTTTCATTATCTCAGCTTTGAAGGGAATCAGAAGAATTAATACATTAAGCAGCATTTTTCAGCAGCATACCTACAGGTGTTTCGTGGACACGAGCTCAGAGTCTGCACAGGTTCCACTGACATGAGGAAGGTCTAATCAGGTGCAGTAAGTGAAATCCCCTGTGTGGGTGGAACTTCGAGGACCGATGCCTTTAGCTAAGGCAGCAGAGGGAGTGTTATGATCTGCAGTTTCTGAAATACCCAGCCCTGCCCATCCAGGTTGAAACTCACTGAAATCAACTTTTTTTTTTTTTCACCTTTTTGATGCTCGATTTGTATCAGTGGCACTTTATTAGGAAAATCTTACTTACAGCTGGATGGGAAAAGAAACTTAAAACACAGAGTCAGAAAAACTGACAAAAACCTGTTTTGTCAGTTTTTTGGGTAACACTTTATTTGAAGGGGAGGTGAATAAGACTGTCATAACACTGTCATAAACATGACATAACACCTGTCATGAACATGAATAAGCCTTCATGAATATTTATGACTGTTGTCATAAAGCGTCATTCGATAAATTATGACACTTTTAATACAAAGTTGACATTATTCAAAATGTCTTTGTTATGACAACTTGACATTAACCAGGAAATCATTACTGTTTAAACTTTACCTTTAATAACATAAAGTTACCTGATTTTTAAAGTGCAATCAGTAATACTTTTCTAACAAATTTATATCAATAATGATATTAACATGATATATTTTTGGTAACTAAAAACAGAAAAAAGTCTGTGCAATATAAACCTATTGGACTGCATAAGAGTCATGCCCAGTTTTATTTTTACTATATCAGAATAATGTCCTGACTAATGAAAGAGTTTTTATGTCCATCGGTTCTTGATTTAGGCTCTCTGAGCTCAAATTTACTACAAAGTGGATAATTTGGAGAGAGGAGAATATTTTCTGTTTGTTTGTTTGACTCTTTAAAATGTTTTTTAAATCAAATAATTTAACACCAATAATTTTGCTGGCCACTTTTACAATTTGTTTCATCTTGTTTTAGTCTTCTATTGATTGACAATTAAATAAAATGAGCATCAACACACTCCAAATGTATTTAATTTGCTGATGAAGTGGAATCTTTGATTAGATTTGTATTGCTTATCAGGATCTTGACTGAATCGGTTTCTTGTCAGTGACAACACTCAGATACTTATAAGCCTGAATGCACACCCCTGATTTCCTTTTAAAGGATCTCCTGTCCTGCTTTCATTGGAAAAAGAATGGAGATAAAAATGGTTTTTGTTGTTTTAAAAATGTTTGTGTGCCTCATTGGTGTGGTTGCTACCTTTTCTAATCTTTTTCCTTTGGAAGGGATTCAAAGAAGGAAAAACTTGCAAAATTTCTTGCAGATATTTCTGAAGTAGCACCACAAAGTTAGTGAAAGGGTCTTCAGTCTATGTTGAAAACTGAGCCACAGGGAAATCATAATGAGGACATGAAGTGAAGTAACACCCACATTGTAAGTAAAAACCTTCCTGGGTGCCAACATGGCAGAATTATCCAGGCCATTTTTAAAAAAGAAGAAAACCAGGGAAACAATTGGCATTCAGAGAATTTGGCCAGTCCTCCTCTGGAAATCGCTTGAAGACAATCGACTCCACCAGCAGACTACAGCTCCTGCTGTGGTTCTATGTTGCTGTTGTATGTGAGACAAGAACCACATTCCCAGCATTTAAAAGGAGAATAATAAGCAGAAAGTGATATTATAGGTTATGGTAGTGGTAGATTTATGCTTTGATCATCAAACGCCTTCCTATTCCCCTCGTCTCGCCTTTCCCTGCTGTGAAAACTGGGTCAGGTAATGATGGGGCAACCCGACTTTCCCACAGACTCCAAACAGCTGCATGTCTCTGGCTTGTTAGGAGCTGCCCAGTAATCAGTCGCCTCATTATAAACTCGCTGGCCCCCTAACAACGGCGTCGCACAGGAGAATTGCTGCCTGTGTACAAAAATGCCTCAGGCAGGATGGGTGAAAAGGTTTCTACTGCTGAGCGGTTCTGCATAAAACATGTGAATGATGAAGAAATTACCTGAAAATTTTACGCAACCTGAGCTGCAACGGCTGCGTTGCATCAAAGTGTTGCTTTCTTTCTAAATTTGGCCCACAGATGCAGATGGAAGCTTTTCATTTGTAATCAGGGTAAAAATCATAATCTTCTTGCACAGCACAATGTAAACTACAACACAAAGTATTCGTCTTCTTGTAACCAAGTTTTAACAAAAGGTGAAACCAAGTTTACTCAGAGACTTTTACTGAGAAACCAACTTCGCTGCACCCAAGTGAGCTTTTATTCTTTCTTAAACTTGGCTATAAATGCCACGCATTTTGAAACAAAGTGACCCAAATCCTGCTCTTATTCCTGAAAATAATGTATTTGATTGAGCCCAAAAGAAAAGGAAATCTACAGTACTATTACTTTACTATTTAGCACAGTAAACATGCAAAAGAAAAAGAGTAGTACATTTCTGACAAAAAAATTTTTGCCAACATTTTTGAGCAATCTCAGAAAAAAACAAAAAAAAAACATCACATTTGCTGGAAAAAATATATAACATTTTTAAATATCAAAAATTTTCAGAATTTTAAATGTCAAAATTTTGGAGTTATTGGCGGAAATTTACTTATTTTTTTCTGTCAACAATGTCCCTAATACATGGTCGTAAAAATCTTTTTCAAGGTTTGAATCTACAATAAATATCGGGCCACTTTATCTGCTTGATTTTACGTTGTTGTTTCTGTTTTTTTGCTACTTTGAGTCTACAGTTTTGGCCCACGTTGCAAAACGTTTGGACACCCCTGCCTTGCAGTAACTGTCATAAAAATGAATGTGTTAATCGATGTCGATATTTGATTTTGTTCAGAAGAGGTTGCCATATCTGCTGCTGCACCCAGCGCTGAGGCTGCTGCTCCACCCGAAGCTGCAGCTGCATCGGCACCAGAAGCTTCACCTGCTGCTCCACCCGAAGCTCCAGCTGCAGCTCCGTCTCCAGACACTTCAGAGGAAAAACCAAAAGCGGATGACGCCAAGCAGAGTTCCTCTGCACCCGTGGACCCTCCTGCTGAAGAGAAAACCGATGATGAAGGTGCCGTCTCCAACAAGACTTCGGTGGAGTCACTGAAGGAGACGAATGAGAACAACAGCAACAACTCTGGCTGCAGCCAGAGCAGAGGTTGGTGTTCAGGTCATATCTCCACTCAGTAGTTATAGTCTGTTTTCATAAATGTTATAATTTGCGAAGGTCTTAAAATGGGCACCATGATTTCAAAATCATTCGTGGTCGTCCAACTTTCAGTCAAAAGTGTCTGAAGGCTTGAGACTGATTTTAATATTGGTCCTATCGAGAGTTTGTATGAGGCTGAGTAGTCATAAACCAGTATGTTGGATGTACAGGCGCAATGACAGAGTTGTTGTTGTGCCAGATATCGAAACTCCTGGGCACATCAGGACACTCTTATATCTTAAAGCTACAGGATTTTTTCCATATTTGTTGAATCTGTATGATATGAAATGGATAATCTGAAAAGATTGAGCTCCTCTGAACGTCCTCAAAATACAATAATCACTTTGCAAACTTACCCCACTGGTTCACAGACTGGCAGAGGAGCAACACAACCTGGGAAGTCGGTGTGGACTGTCCAGTGTGAGGTGCGGCGTCCACCTTGGATTCCTGCTGTCCCTCAGAGACGAGGTAAGACAGCAGCTGATGCATGTTGAGCTTCAGCTGCTCAGCCTGTTAAGGTGCTCGTAAAATGGCGGCACCCCCTTCTCCACATTATAGGCTACAAGTCAACACACCACATTCAATCGGCTGGAGTTACAGCTTCCTGTCCTGATTTAATCTGTTATAAATAGAAAACTCATAACCATTAACTCTATAATTATGGCCTGTGCTTTTCCCTAAATTGTATATAGCCTGTCAGCTGGTGGTTAAAAATACACACTGCAAAAACTACTCTAAAATAAAACTGCATAAAAACATGTAACATTTTGCTTTCTTATTTTTCCATTTTTATTTTTAAAGTCAGCAGCTATTGGGTTGTGCATCATTTCATATTCAACATTCATGCAAAAGGTCTGAGACAATTTAATTATCAAAAATGCCGTTAGTTTCTTTTACAGTGACCTAATAAATTCTCTGCTTTTATAGCATGCAGTATTGAAGTTAGTGAAATTTCAAATGGACCAAATTTAGTTCAGAGCAAAAAAATAGTCATTTAATAACCACGATTCCTGTAAAAGAAGGAAACTACACTTTAACTGTGCAGTGAGTTTGATTTCCTGGGAGAAAAACATCCAAACCTTCACGGTCCTGTGCGAAAAACTGATTTCTCCCTGACATTAATGACTGGTTGATTCACCCATAGCAGTAACAACTGCAATAACTTGTAGTGAGTCTTTCACAGCTGTGCAGGAATTTTGACCTCATCTTTGCAGAATTGTTGTAATTCTGCCTCGTTTTCCAGCATGAACTGTTTTTAAGGTCATGCCACTGATGTTCTGAAACACTGAATTGTGACAAACATGCATTTCACATCTTTAAATAGTGGTTTTGTTTCTGTATATATTTCACAGTAATGTGAGTGTTGAGTTCAGCAAACTTCATGAATAAAACAGTTTCACAAGGAGGCATAAACATATTGTCTTATTAAAACACAAAGACAAAGATTATTGAAATTTAGTTGATGTTTTTGTCACATAGTTGATACATTTTTATTAATTAGACTTTGTTGTTAAAATTATTGAAGTGAGATAAAACAAGCATACTCTACTTCCTTTTCCTTATATTTGAATATTTTTGCTTTGATTTATTTTGATGGGCAAAATAAAATTGCAGTTGAAAATGGGGTTTGTAAACCCAATACAATGATAACAACTAAAAAAAACATGTTTATAACTAAATTTCTCTTGTTCTGGAAATATTAAACCGTTGACTTTAATCTTTCGTTCCTTTAACTGGCTGCTACGGATGGATGAGTGTCTTGGAGCGCGAGTAGAAACCTGGCCCTTGTCAATCTAATCATCAAATGCTCCAGGATGTGAGGTCCACACCTGCACCAGTTTCCTCTTCCTTCTGCTCATCAACACTTTGGGCTGCAGCAGCCCGGGGCGAAGGAATTCACACTGCTCCTCACAACTGGTGATAAGCTCACACCTGAGAGGACGGGCTCAGTTCGGCTCTTTTCTCACAGAAAGAAAAACACACTTTTCACCATAATATCACCACTACAGTCACGTCTGGTCTAGTGAAGCAGTACATGGATATGGTTTTCATATTCTGGTTATTTGTGTGATCTCCAACATCTAAGCCGGTGATACTTTAAGAAAAAATGTGGAAAAATGTAACCAAGTTCTACCCTCACTAATTCCATCAGTAAAACCTGTTGGCAGCTTCAAAGTTTTTGCACAGGTAAAGATTCTTTGCAAACTGTTTATAGATGGTGAAGCAGTTCCCAGACGTCTGCTGTGTCTTAGATTGTTGCTTAAATCCTCTGATTATATCTTAGATCTCGTCAGATTACTATAGCTGGAGCTTAAAAGTCTCTATAATTGCATATTTGATATTCAGAGATGTTGAACCTTTAAAAAAAACTACAAAGGGTGACGCAATATCAAACAGAAAATGGCTTAAGACATAACTTTAGATGCTTTTGATCTGATGTTGACATAATTTTTAATACTTAAGTCCTCCGCTTTTCACTTCCTCACTCTCTCAATGCGCTTCGCATCATGTTGCCAAGGACTGAAAATCAGACTTTGCAGTGTTATAAATGGCAAGAAATTATAGATTTAAGAAAATACAGACTATATAAAACCAGTATGAATATAAAACCAGTATGAATATAAAACCAGTCTAACCTGAAAATGAAAACCCCCACCTGGTTTGCGATGAGACAAGTAAGTCGGAGTTAAAAGGCTGTAGCCAGAGATAATGGACATGAGCTGACAGCTCATAAACTCAAGCTGCGTAATTAGACCTGTTCTTTACTCTGCTATTTTCCAGTTAGAGCGCAGCTTTCGTGTTTGATAGTTAATGTTTGAGGAAACGGCCTCAGTGTCTCACAGACAAACCCCTATTACAATAAAAAGTCATTTGTTTTATTGGAGAAGTCGTTACTGGAAGGAACTGGTTAGTGCTGATAAGAGCAGAAAAATAATGTATTAGCATTTGAAGGATAATGTAAGCATAATAGTTCATGGGTCTGGTTGGGAAAATGTCACTAATGACGGTGAAGAAACTTCCTGCTCAGGGGGTTTGATGTGGTTTAAACTGGGCAGCTCTACAGAGGGAGGGACTGTTGGGAATCGCAGACTGACTCTTCCTCTACGCTGCAAGGTTAAAACAGCTGGTAGAACTGGCTCCGCCCCTTTTCCCCTAAATTTGTACCTCAGATTTTAGTTTGAAGAAGAAAACAACCTGCAAATCAAGATGACATTAATGAATTATGTGAAATTATGATAACCTCACCAAACGCCCAGTATGTAAACAAGAAAATAAATAAAAAACCTGTAGCTATTTAAGAAAAATGCTTACTAGTTCGTAATTTCAGTTGGTGTTTGGATAAAGTTTGGGAAACCTTATCTATACCCAATCCATTGGTTTCAGCTGACACAATATGGTGCAAAAGTCTTAAATCACCAATAATTTCACTTGTGTTGAACCATATCTGCCCAGGTTCATATAAAAAGACACTCTTTACTCGAACTACAGAGTAAGTACCTAACCTACCTCAATCTGAGTTAATCTCACAGCTACCTCAGATTGTTAAAATTAAAGCTTCAATATTTCTGCTAAAGCTTCCTCACTTCTGTGACCTGCAGAGGTTCACAGTTGGGCCTTTCCAAAGGTCACAGGTGAGACGGTTTTAATGAAACGGTTCACCATGACGATGGAGAAATACTGTTGTTTTAGTGTCAGTCATCTGATTTACCGTTACAGAGGCTATTGGGATGTTTGTCCAAACGAGGACATTGTGACAAAAGAGAGGAAATTAAAAATATAACTGTTGAAGATATGAAAGTATCATGGAATTATTTAAAATCAGTGATAAGAATTTGTATTTAAGCTGAATGGCTGTCCTAAAACTGGGAAGTACAAAGTGAGTTGCCTATTAATAGCTCAAACATACTTTTCATTTTGCCAGGGAGCTACTTTTTATTTTAACAGGTGTGAATTACACCAGAACTATTTAACATGGTGACAATATCTAGATTCTTACTTCTTCAAGTGGCCTGTAACATTTTTATAGCCCGTCCTAATTTAGTAGAGTACGTTCCATGTCTTTACACCAAGCCAACCGGCTCTTAATGAGGGAGGGAGGGGCTGACATAGTGACAACAGTTTGCAAGGAACACAGAAATAACTTTGCGTGGGTTGGTTGTTAACAACCCCACTGTGTGATTTCAACTCTGCCTTGCCTAGATACTAAAGCTTTACTGGGGTTTCAAAACAAGGATTTGGACTACAAAGGGTTAGATTTTTGGGTACAAAAAAGATCCAAGAAATGTTTACACATGTTGGTCTAATAAGCTTTTTAGTTGCTTTACAATTTACATAAACACGGGAAAGGTTTTCAATACTTTTAAGTAAAGCCTACAGCCATTTACTCTTTATATTTCTGAACAAGAGCTGGAGTAATCCTTCTAGGTTTAAACAGTTTACTTAACTCACCTTTGCATGCTGGATGCTTAAAGAGGACCTATATAAAAAAAATTCACATTTTTGTATTTCTATTTGAGTCTAAAAACAGCCCAAGCATTTAAGAAAAACCACCCAGCTGATTTTGGTGTCAAAACCCTTCAGAGCGCAACGTAACAAATCATGGGGTGATGAGAGGATGTCTTCCCTCAGAGCTTGAACAGCTACAATGGAGTTGAGGCGGTTCTGGACACCATTTTGCACAGCAAGGCAGAAAGTTTGCATTTTAAGCAAACCACCTCAATGTGGAGTGTGAAGAAGATCAGATGGAAATAAACTGTGCGACTTGGTCTTGCCTGGTTCGCCTCTGGATGGTTTAAAGGTCCGGAGCTTTTAGGAGTTGGCAGCCTGGAGTCCTGCTGACGGATGGATGGACATTCATCCACCTGCTGCTACAGCAGCTCCACATTCCTCAGGCAGTCGAACAGTCAGATTCACACAGCGGCTTTGTTAGATCTCTGCCTCTCATCATCATGGTTAAAGTGAGCTGAGGTGAAGTCAAGTATGGAGCTAAAAAAAGCTATCAACAATTTTTACAAATCAGTTTTCTTTAGATATTTAAATGCTTCTGAAAAACTTTTAAAACGTTCCAACTTTTTTTTTTTTTTCTTTTAAGGATTTCTTTTTTGATTAGCTCTTCTTAACTGCATGCATAAACTCAAGTAAAAAGTTAAAGTTTTAGAGTATGAGATTGATCTGCTGCAGGTAAATTTGAAAGTTGCGCAGTTCAGCCAGTTTAGTTGGGCATTTCCTTCCAAATGTCTTTCAGCAACCTGCTTTCTGTGATTTTAGGGCCATTATAGACAGAAAAATTAGTACATTTCCACCAAAAAACAAAAATATTTTGGGTTTAATCTTAGAAATTTTCTATTAAAAAAACAATTAAATTTCTGAGTTCCAAAAGTCGTTCAAAAGCAACTCTAAACTCAATTTGTAACTGATTTGCACTGACAAACTTAAAACTGGAGACGAGGGGGAGCAGAAATACCTCAATAAACCAAATGTTACAAAAGTTAAATACATTTGGGGGTGCTGTGGTGGGGCAGGGGCGGGGCGCGGCCAGTGTGTTGGGGCCTTGGTCCTCGTGCCGGTGGTGGCGGGTTCAGTTCCCGGCCTGGCGACGTTTGCCGCGTGTCTTCCCCATCTCTCGTGGCCCTCTTTCCTGTCAAACTGCTTTCAGGTGGAGGCCACTAGAGCCAACAAAACCTTAAAAAACAAAAAGTTAAAGACATTAGTGAAAGTTGTTGGACATAATCATCTTGAAGTCATGATTGTGCAAAGACCACTGAGTAGTTTGGGCAAATTTAGACAAATAATTCATGCTAAACTTCAGGAACTAGACCGCTTTTCAGCTGGGATTATATCAGTTATCCTCTTCCTCTGACAGATGTTTCACCTTTTGAGGTTAAAGGTCATGCGTGAGGCTTTCATAGACTTAGTCAAACCAGAAGTTAAAGCAGTAAAAGCAGGTGACTGGAGGATATGTGGCTGTGGCAGAGGATGCTTTGTTTTCATTGTTCTGTCCTTTTGCTCTTCCTCTTTCAGGACGCAGAAGAAGCCAGATCGACTGCAGAGGATTAACTCACTTCAGCTCATTCTCTGGGTTTGAAGCTTGATCTCTTGTTGCCAAGTGTATTTTTGTGTAAAAGTGTGAAATATTGTACATCATTTTTACATGGTTTCTGCTCCAACTCTGTGTCTGATGTACAAAGTAAACTATGTATGTGATGACCTTGTAATAAATGTTTTTCCCCTAAAAGCACAAAGAATGTATGAACTGCAAAAATAAGAAATCTTTCCAGGTACTTCCGTCTTGTTTCTATTGCAGATATCTTGGTACACTTGAAATAAGACAAAACCAGCTTACATTTACTTTTTAGCAACATGTAAGTGTTGCTTTAAGTCAATAATTCTTGAACATTTATAAAAAGTATTGGTCCCACTGGCAAATTATTTTACTTATAACATTGGAAAAATGTCTTGTAACATGGAAGTAGTACTTTTTTAAAAATCAATATTAAGGAATTATTGGCTTAAAGCAAGCTGCTACATCTTGCTAAAAACTTCAGATTCTCCCAGTTGAAGTTGAAAAAATCTGCACAGTCCTTTACTCAAGTTCTTAAAACTTTCTGAAGCCAATTATTTCATATTTTACTTGATCTTACTTTTAACTCCATAGTGATTTTATAAGATTTACATCTTTAAAAAGTTCTTATTCATGAACTATTCATGTTTTCCGAAATTTAGAGTTTATTTACTATTGTTTTTGAGATGTGTGCCAAAACCATTTAGGGTCTATTTATAAACATTATGAGAAAGTTGGAACTGAAGTTTAAAAACTGTTTGCAATCTTTAGATTCTTTTTTTTTTTAAGTTGTGATTGGAGTTTATTGTAACTAATAAATGTTTCTGTTAAATTTGCATGTTCACTTTTTTATTTTTTCATACAAAACAATAACCCCAAGCATTCAGCTACGAAGATTTAGATTAAAATATAATAATGCATTAAAATGACCAATCCCATGGATTGAGATTGAGCAATTTTGTAAAGGAGAATTGGCAAAGCTCTCGATTGGTCATGACCGAAAGAACGAGGTTATGGATACAAGTGACCAAAATTAGTTTTCTCATTTGGGCTTTTGTTTTACTTTTAGATGTTCAAAGCTGGTAGAACTTATCAGATTCTACCATTTCCAGTCCAATGAAACGTCGGGCCTGGTCAATGGTTTCTGGTTGTCATAACTCTGCTCTGGATCCAAAGAACTAAGTAGCTTGATCATGTAGAGTCCACTGTTTTATTTATGCTATATGTGTAGAGTCATGGATACTACTTCACAATTTATCACACCATAAAGCTCAGTTAACATACATTTCCTGTTTAATTTCACGAGCCGTATAAACGGTGATGACTTTCCTGGTTTTTGGGAGTGGTCCAGCTGCTATATTAAGCCTGTTTCCACGGACTTCTGCTCCGGTTTAAAACCAAGTGATGGCATATATCGGTGTGTCCACAGAAGGGTTTAATCCACCATTAAGCAGGTGAAACGTTGCACTGAGCCTGCGGTGCAGCGGTGACGGCAGGAGCACGCTTAGACCTGACCGCAGTCATGAATGCGCTGCAACAAACCCCTCAGTGCAGCAGAACACAAGCCTCTTCTTCCTCGAAACTGGATCCAGAGGTCTCAGTATCCTCTATATTTATGCAGAGTATATTTACATCGGCCTGGATGATTTGAATGCTAGAAAGTGGCGCAAAGAGAATGTCAGGGGGAATCTTATTCGGCTATTCTAAGGAGGCACGAAGTTCATCATGGGTGAGCCTCCTGCTCTGACGTCAAAACAAGTTTTTATAGAATCTGTTTGAGCTTCTTATTTATCCATCTTTGCAACCTTCAATCAAAACCTGTTGGCTCTTGATGGATAAACATCTCAGCATAACTGTTCAAGCTGTGCTGTTGGTAGCAATGGTGCATTTCAGTTCAAATCCCTGCCCGGGTTCTTCCTGCTTGGAGTTTTCATGTTCTCCAGGTTCTCCGACTTTATCATGACAGATGTCTCATAAAATTGTCCGTAGGGATGCGTGTGTGAGTTTGGAAGAGGATTAGGGCCCACTTGAAAAGATCAAAATAAAAAAGGATATTGACAATCTCAGAAGGCAGATTTGATTACAGGAGCCTGACTTTAATCTCAGAATCAGAATTGTTGAAATTGTTTATGCATCATCATGAATTGCCATTTGTGAGCTCAAAAAGTTGAGAATTTTCAACTTTTAAAACTGAAAATTTCTGAAAGAGTTTCGACTTCACAATCTGTTTCTTCTAAAAAAAAAAGTGTGTAATTTATCTAAAGATTTCTGAGTTTATTTCTTCCAGACATTCAACTTTTCAAGCTCTGAAAATTTAAAGTTTTGTCAACAAAACATCAAAGATTATTCTCAAAATTCCAGATTTTTTTCTTGCATTTTTTTTTTTACTTTTGGAGCTGAGAAATTTCCTTGTTTTTCTAGACCTTTTCTGAGATTAATTTCTCAGTTTCTGAGGGTTTTTTTTGGCAGAAATTTACTTCTTTTTTTTTTGTATCTACAATGGCACTAACGTACTGTTGTAATACTGCCTATTTGCAGTTCTGGTTCATGGATTTTTCTGTGGAATACATTTGCTAAAAATGTGCATATTCACTGAATTTTTTATAGAGTAAATCTAAAAGTTTCAAAAGAAGATGCAGCTTGGGAACTTAACACTCTATTGACTGCGGCTTGTAAAGTAGCTAATCCAGGAGCGCCATTCATTTTGATGTTTATTGGCTGCACCTCCAGCAATGGAGATAAGGAAGACTACAGATGCTAACTTCTGCAGTAGTGTTAAAACAGCTTCTATTCTATTCCCTGATTTTAGGGCGAATACCAGGGCTTATCTAAGCTTAGCTTATTTACCAATTACAGCTCCCCACAGGCTCAAGCTAACAGAGGAAACTATAGTCTGGATTGAAAGGACAACAGACTGTGTCTTCTGTCTTTGTGGCTGCTCAGGATGAAGGGACAGGATCTACTCAGACTTTGTGTTTCATCCATCATCGGCTCATTAGCGACTGCTGTCATCAAGAGCTTTCCCCAGGATGAGGAGTTGATCCTGGGCGTCTGAGCCTGGCTTCCAACCAGCATCTCTGTCAGTTTACCTTGGACTCCCATTAAATGCATGTCATGTCTTTCAAGTCTGAATTAAAAGGAAAGCTAATGGCTGCATTAATGTACTTATCCCAACAACAGGCGCACTTAGCAGCTAGCATACATAAACGATTGTACTTTGTTTTATTTATCACTCGGTTTCAGATAAATAAGTTTCCGGCTGAGCCCACAGCTCGTTGTTTTTTGCTTTGTCTTTTTAAAGGAAGAAATGTAAGATAAACGCTGGAGAGCATTGGTTTGTTTCTGTAGTTACACCATTTGGTATGTGTCCCACGTGTATTTTTGGACAAGTAAGGAGGCCAGGATTTATTTAGAGGATGCAATGAAAAGCGTGATACAGAATGCCTGAATGCAAACGGCATCTCTGCTATCTGGCCCACACATCAAGGAAGGTTGCCCTAAAAACATCTCTATCCTCAGTCAATTAAGGGTTTATTCCTCAATTACAATCTGAATTATTCAGACATTCTGAGGAGTGCTTTTAAATTAAAATTGTCCATTGACAAAAGTTCCAGCCAGCAAACATACGAGAATATGACACTTTGTAGGTTTGGTAAATTAAAAAAAATATATAATTAGTGTTCAGTATGATGAAGAAATGGTAAATGCTGGAGATCAACTGGGAGGACAATCTGTTCCTAAAGGTTCCTCTGTATTTTTATCTTCTCACAACCTTGAGCCAGGAGTGCAGATCCTCATGTTCTCACTGGAATGATGGCTTCTTTTCACTTATTTATATAGCTTCAGATATTTTTTTCCTAATCCTGATCCTTTGTCTATTATAGAAATGCAGTTTATTTCTACATTTATAGTTTTCATCTATACCACAGAAACTATTTTGAAGGCAGAATACATATTTACAAAAAGTAAATACATTTGGCCCCATAAGACATTTCAAACTTGATTTTTTTTCGTCAGAAATTGAGCCCATGTGATTTTTGCCATAATACATACAAATCTTTTTTGTTGTTTTTTTATCTTAAAATTCTACTTTAATTAATTAAGTTTAAATGTATCAAGTCATTAGAAGGCACCAGAGCCTTCTGCATTAAATGTCCTGTACATCCGATTTTAACATTAAATCTACGTGTAAACGTCATTTAGAGATAAGTCAGCAGTAAGTCTATTTGTAGTCCTGATTTGGAGCAACATATTTTGTCTAGGCTTATACTAAGTAAAACTGCCTCATTTAAATTGTCAAACTTTATATTTTTGATTAAAAAAAAATCATTAGGATTACAAAGAGAGTTGCAGGCTGACTCTGATAGTAGTTATGAGATTGGTAAGTCATAATTATCAGATTTAACTTTGTTTTTTCATCAGAGTGGCATAAATAGGCTTCATATTTTTCTAATTTTCTAAATTAGAAAAATATGTGAAGGTAGAAGTTACGTCTGATTGTCATGATGCACAACACCTGATTATTTATTTGCAAGTGTTTATCAATAAATTATGCTTTCCACCTCAACAAAACACATTATATGCAAGTATATTTTTATGTTTACTAAAGTTTGCAAGATAAAACCTAAAAAAAAAAAAATTGTTTCTAATGTATAGCCAATAGATTATGAAACACCGGAAACATTTGTCAAGTATACATTTTTTTCTCAATTTCAAATTATATTTTGATTGTTGATTTTACACATAATCAACAATCGTACTGTACACATGCCAATACAGTTGGTTTATTTGTTTCTTTTATTCTCCCATTGCAATTTTAATGACGGAAGAAAAGGGGGGTAAATGTTGGTTGGAGCAGCTCTTTTTCAGACTTGTCCAATGGTCTTTCTTAAATTAGCCATGGGGGCTGGAGGCTCCCCCCCTGTGCTTACAGAAGGAGGAGTCAGAGCCTGTCACTGTCTACTGTTTCATTCTTACCTGCACAGCCCTGCAGCCTTCACACACTCGTGTCTCTGTGTGGCCACACAGACACACAGGGACTGATTCAAAGGCACAAACCAGCAGGAAGACGTCTCCTTTTTCATGATTTTTTATTACTATTTCATCCAGAGGCGGAATCTGTGATATATATATAATCTCCAGGACAACTAGCAGAGGACATGGCTGGTTGTCTGCAAAGTTCCCAACTTTGCAAAAAGTGGGCATTTCTTAGATGCCTGCTCTTGACTCTGTGTCTCAGTTCATGTCTTGTTTCAGTATTTTCTGAGCCCTTTGATCCCAGTCACCTCTATTATCACAAGTCTGGACCTAATGAAGACGACATCATCATTGCTAATAATGGGATCAGGGTGCCTTTCGGGAGGTCAGTGTTTTTGGACCCTGTGAAAGACCTTATTACAGAAGTGCAGCCCAGCGACCGCTGCCACATAACAGTTTTGGACAATGACCCGCTGACCCAGAAACCTGGGATGCTGACCCCAAAAAGGTTTCCCTGTTCTTTTGGAGCTAACGAAGTGAAATACACTCACTTTGGATCTCGTAGCCCCAGCAGGGACCGTGTAAAGATGCAACTTCGCTATGATTCCCACACAGACACGGTTATCATCCCATTCATGTTGGAAGTGGAGGTGGTTTTCCAGCAGCTCGAGATCCTCCTCAAGAATATGCCTCTTAATGTGGAGAAACTCAATGGGGACAGCAGCCTGATTGACAAAAAGGCTCTGGAGTTTTCCTTTGAGGATGGGGTCACGCAGTGTAAGATCACCACGCTGGTCGGCGCCGGAGGCCTCCCCAGGTATGGCACGCTTTTCAATAGCCCCCCCAATGGCCAACTGGTTGATTGTGATGAGTTTGTAAATCTGGGTATTCACTACAAACACACTGCTAAAACCAAATCACCGAACAGAGACTATATTCCAATGATGGTAGAGCTGCAGGATAATGAGGGCAGCACAATAATGCAGGAGCACTTCCAAACAATGGTCAGAATAAGAGAAGGTGCAGAAAATACGGCTCCTAAACCCAGCTTTGTAGCCATGATGATGATGGAGGTTGATCAGTTTGTGATGACGGCTATTACAAGCGACATGCTGGCAGCTGAAGATGTTGAATCTGACCCAGACAATTTGATTTTCAATATTACTTCACCTCTGAGCCCTCAGCAGGGTTATATAATCAGCACAGATGATCAGAATCTCCCCATCACTTCCTTCAACCAGAGGGACATCAGGGATTTGAAAATAGCATACAAGCCTCCCTCAGAGGATTCAGATCAAGAGAGGATTTTCCAATTAGAGTTTGAAATTGTAGATACTGATGGCGCAGTGTCTGACCCATTTGCTTTTATGATAGTGGTGAAACCTATGAACACCTTAGCTCCTGTTGCAACCAAAAATACAGGTCAGCTACTGTTTGAAGGCCAATCCCGAGCTCTGTCCAGCTCCCAGAATCTGGAAATCAGTGATGAGGATAACCTGGAAGATGTAAGGATTACCGTTGTTGATGGTCTGAAACATGGAGACCTGACTGTGCTTGGCATGCGCAGGAAATTTTTTACGCCGTCTGATCTGGACGCTGGCATTGTTGTGTACCAGCATGATGGCAGCGACACCTACAGCGATAACATTATTTTAAGAATGACAGATGGAAGGCATGAAGTGGAATTTTTGTTTCCCATCACCATTGTTCCCACTGATGACGAGCCCCCAATAATCAACGCCAACACCGGTCTGGTGCTGTTTAAGAAAGAAATGATGCAGATCTCTCCCTTCATCCTGAGTGCCACAGATATTGACTCAGAAGACTCGTTTATAAGGTTCATTCTGGAAGCACCATACTCCACCATGGGGGAGCTCTTACTCAGGCAAGTCGAGCCACCCACTGACCCCTCTCAGTGGAAGTTCAGTGAGACAGATGAGATGTTCGAGCAGGTGGTAACTGAGTGGTCTCAGAAGGATATTCTCGATGGAAAGCTGTTCTATCGACACGTCGGACCTCACAGCACCACCACAGTGACAGATTTGTTTGTGTTTCGTGTCCAGGATGACAACGACCCCCCTAATCAGTCAGGTGAGCACACGTTCACCATTAAAATCCTCCCTGTCGATGACCTTCCGCCAGTGCTGCTCCCAGGCACCACGCTTCATATGACCGTCCAGGAATATGAGCTCACTTTCTTCAGGAAGAATTTCTTGTGTTATACTGATCTGGATTCAGACGACAGAGACCTGAAATACACAATCACTAAAGTACCAACCGATACCGATGAGAACAATCTAGCCCCCTTGGGTAAGATTGTACTGACTGACAGCCCTGACACTGTAATTACAGAGTTTACACAAGCCCAGGTTAATCACCACAAAGTAGCTTACAAGCCTCCAGACCAGGAACTGGGCATCACTCCAAAAGTCGCTCAGTTCACATTCATTGTGGAGGACACAGCTGGTAACTCAGCAGATGGCTTATTCACAATTTTCCTCCAGCCAGTTGACAACAAACCCCCAGAAATCATCAACACAGGATTTACTGTCAAGGAAACAAGTACTTTTATAATTAGCAGCAAGGAGTTGTACGCCACTGACACAGATACAGATGATGGAAATATCATCTTCACTTTGACCCAAGCTCCTAAATATGGACAGCTGCAATATTTAGGCATTTATATGTCAAATGGTGAAACGTTCACTCTCGAAGATATTGCAAACGGCCTCTTGACTTACCTCCATGGTGGAGAGGAATCTCTCAGCGATGTCATCAAACTTTCTGTGAGCGATGGTTTCCATGAGGTCCCCATTACTCTTAGGGTCACTATAGAGCCAGTAGACGACGAAACCCCGACTATCATGCTCCCAGCTGGCGTGTTAGGGGCTGCCATCGATGTGTTGGAGAACGGAGCAACGGAGATCACCAGTAACGTCATTCAAGGACGTGATAAGGACACGGATGACCTCATGCTGGCTTTCATTGTTGAGGAACCTCCAAGGCTGGGTGAAATTCTAGTTAACGGAGCTCCAGCTGAGAGGTTCACCCAGGAGGACATCATCAACGGAGTGGTGGTGTATGCTCACACTTCTGGTGAAATCGGTCCAGTCAAAGTACACGATTCCTTCAACCTAACTCTTTCTGACATGTCTGAACAGTGGGTTGTAGGTGGCAACAAAGTCCAGGGTGTGACTGTTCATGTGACCATCCTTCCTGTTGATAGCATCCCACCTGTTGTCAGAGTTGGGGGACAATTTGTTGTGGTGGAAGGAGAGAAGAATGTCATTACCATAAATCACATTCAAGCTGAGGATGTTGACACCAACAATGATGACATCCTATGCACCATTATTGTCCAACCAACATCTGGTTATGTAGAAAACATCTCCCCAGCCACAGGATCTGAGAAATCAAGAGCTGGTACTGCCATCACTGCCTTTACCATTAAAGACATTTTGCTTGGTCACATCTACTACGTCCAAAGCATCCACAAAGGAGTTGAACCTGTGGAGGATCAGTTCACGTTCCGCTGCTCCGATGGCATCAACTTCTCTGAACGCCACTTCCTCAACATTGTCATCATTCCGGCCAATGACGAGAAACCGGAGATCTTCACACGTGAGTTTGTGGTAATGGAAGGCATGAACTTAGTGATTGACACTCCGGTTTTGAACGCAGCTGATGCTGACATCCCCGAGGACGAGCTGTTTTTTGAGATCATCAAAAACCCCAAGCATGGGGCGATAATCCAACAGCTAAGCACAGGCACTGTCCCTGTAGAAAGGTTCAGCTTAGAACAGATCAAAGAAGCAGCCAACATTGTCTATGAACATGATGACTCTGAGACCAAAGAGGACAGCTTTGACATCAGGCTTTCCGATGGAAAACATGCAGTAGAGAAAACAGTTCTCATCATTGTTATTCCTGTTGATGATGAGACACCAAGAATGGCTATAAATGACGGCCTTGATGTTGAGATTGGGGAGACGAAGGTCATCAGTAACAGGGCTTTAAAAGCAACAGACCTTGACTCTGAAGATAGAGAACTAACATATGTTCTGCGATATGGTCCTGGGCAAGGCTACCTTCAGCGTATAAACAAATTTGGTAGTGTTTTGGGAAACATAACCCTGGGGATGAACTTCACACAGGATGAAATAGACAAGCAACGCATTCTGTACGTCCACACAGGCCAGGAGGGCATCCGAGACCTGCTGAAATTTGACGTCACAGATGGCATCAATCCTCTTATCGATCGCTACTTTTACATCAACATTGGCAGCATTGACATGGTTTTCCCAGATGTAATCAACAAAGGTGTGACACTCAAAGAAGGGGGGAAAGTAACACTCACCACTGACCTCCTTAGCACATCTGACATCAACAGTCCTGATGAGTATCTCAGCTTTAGCATCACAAGAGCACCCAGCCGGGGGCATTTAGAGTGCACTGATCTTCCAGGTGTTCCCATTTCCACCTTCACCCAACTGCAGCTGGCTGGCAACAAGATCTACTACATCCACACCTCAGACGACGAGGTCAAAATGGATAGCTTTGAGTTTGAGGTGACAGATGGTTACAATCCTGTCTTCCGGACCTTCAGAGTGTCCATCACTGATGTAGATAACAAGAAACCTGTCGTTACTGTGCACAAGCTGGTTGTGGAGGAGGGAGAAACCAAACTCATTACACCATTTGAACTGACGGCTGAGGATCGGGACACGCCTGACAACCTGCTCCGCTTCACAGTCACGCAGGTACCCGTGCATGGCCAGCTGCTCTTCAACAACAGCCGGCCAATTACATCCTTCACCAACCAGGACCTGAATGAGAACCTTATCAGCTACAAACACGACGGCACAGAGACCAACGAGGACAGCTTTTCCTTCATAGTCACGGATGGCACTCACACAGACTTTTACGTCTTTCCTGATACGGTGTATGAGACTCGCAAGCCTCAAATGATGACCATCCACATCAACACGGTGGATAATGGTGTGCCCCAGATTGTGGTCAACAAAGCTGCGGCTTCATTGAGAGTCCTCCAAACGGGACACCTGGGCTTCGTTTTTACCAGCAAGGTCCTTAGATCAGAGGACAGAGACAGCCCTCAGAAGGTCCTGAAGTACAGTGTGTCTGAGGAGCCGCTGCATGGCTTCATCATGAATGTGGAGCTGGGCAATCATAGCATCAACACCTTCACACAAGGTAAGCAAGCAGCACACCGTGAAATTATTTCACATTCTGATGTTCAATTACATCAGTGTCTGCATGTTTCCTGCACATGTTAGATGTTTCCCTGGTTCAACACATCCAAGTAAAACAAAAGAGTTATTATCAGGCCTCTAGATGATGTGATGAGGTTATTCAGTCATTTGTATCAGTGTTGGAGCAGGGAGAAGCTGAAAACATGCAAAAACATGATTGTTGAAAAATTTGGTTTAAAAATTCTAATTTTATTCAGAAAATTATAAAATGAAAATATTCTTGAAGTACAATTGTTTTTATGTACTCTTTTCCTTGACTATCTTGACTTGGAAAATGATCAAAGCTAATTACATGCTCAATTTTCTTTAGTATTGCATTTTTCTTTTTAGCTTTTCTTTCTTATTGATTTTTTTCATACGTATTACCTTTATTTATTAGTGACTTAAAAATCAGAATGGTTAAACAATGAGGAAAAGCCCCTAAGATAATGTGATGTCACACAGACGTACGTTTTTCAGTTTTCATTACCAAATCAGTAACTAAAAGTTTGTAAAAGAAATGTTGCCTTTCATCTATGTTTTTGTTCCTCTCTGTTCATAACAACAGCTGAAATCAACGACATGAAGATCTGCTATGTGCTGTTGGATGGGAGCAACGCCACAAGTGATATCTTCTATTTCACAGTCGAGGACAACGGTAAGAATCCCAAATCCTTTTACCTAATAGCCGCAAAAAATATACAAGTTCTGCTCTCTGTCAGTCACAACTGTTTGCATCACAAAGACTTAGAGCAGCTGGCCATGACCGACACCAGGGACACGGTGCCGCCTCTGTTGGCAGCAGTGGAGAGGGTTGCAGGTTCAAAGGACAGGGGTCAGAGGAGACCTAAAGCTAGCTCTTATTGTGGGTTTGTAAAAGTGAAGGACTCCCATTTGCTTCAATGTCCATGAACAAAAAGCTTGTTTCCTCAGGGAACTTCTCAAAGCTTTTAAATGTCACGTTTAAAATGCTTGCAAAACATTTACACCCAGAGCTCAGCAGTTCGTTTTAAGAATGAGAGCTTTTTTTGTTTTGGCTGTGTGCATGAAAATAACAATAAAAATAAATGGTATCACAAACTAATAAAGTAAATCTCTAAAGCAGGTACAACAATTGAAGGTGATTTCTTCCAAACTTTTTATACCACAAGAGAGACAGAGGTAACTGTGTTTCAGGAAGAAGATGTACAGTTTAAAAATCTATTTTTCATCACATTGTGAATTGGTTGGTACTTATGGAAAGTGTTCAATGTTGGGGAACCATTAAGTATGACTGCTGAATAGTCTTCAATCAGATAGATACTGATGGTTCTAGAATATAATTTTTGGAGCTTTACAAAGCAGAGTTGCTGTTTTACTGTCTGCATAAAATAATGCTAGCTATAAACCCAAATAGCATCTCCAAAGTTGGGGACAAACTGTTTACAGAAAACTAACAAGGAGCTATTCAAAGCATTTTATTTGGTCCTTTATGCTTATGTTCAACCTGCATATGATTGCATTTTTGTTTGCAGTTAAGTATTAACAGTTCGCAGGTAATATTTTATCACTCAAAAATGCTTAAATCTTTACAATTTAACATGATTGTAAGAACTTCTTCCTTTTAAACGATTTATGTCGGTTATGATTCTGACAGTGGACTCATTAAACATCGAAAACGTTTTAGTGACAGGCTACTCAAATACTAAAAATCCAACCATAAAACAAGTATTTCACTTGGTTCATGAGTAGTAAGACTCATGAACCAACCAGTGACACCAAAACATCCTGTGGAGACTAAGCTGGTAGATTACTCCTGGGAAGTGTTAAAAGTCTCTGCTGGTGGATGTGGCAGCATCCTGGACATGCAGCAACATGCCGCTGCAGCGCATGCTAATGGTCAGACTGTCTCCTGATAAATCTAAGCAGGTGAGCTGTTTGTGTTTGAGGGTAAAACTTGAGGTCAGAAGAGATTTGCACCTGAGATTATCCGCCCAGTTTGGGCTTTAGGTAACAAACTTTTCATCCAACATATTTGAACTGTGAAGTTACTCAACCACATAATACAGCACTTAATATGTCATAAAATCCATCAATTCCTTTTAAAGTTCTATGTTCTTTCTTAAACAGAACATACAACTTTAAATAAATAATCTAAAACTTCATATTAAAAAGCTACTTGTTTATTATTATTTCTAAAATGTTTGTTATAATTATTAATGATGGCTGTAAATGCTACTTGGGTTGAACACCTACATGCTTCTAGATGCTCTGCACTAATTTCACCCATTTCACAGTTTAATTAAGTAATAAACACATCTATTATAGAACATGCAAATTATAATGTCACACCTAAATTGGTGGTCGAGAGTTGTAGTTTTTCAAGGGCAGATATAATTTGAATTGGAGTTAGCGCTTTAGCATAAACACTGTGTTGTTGTTGTAGTTCTTTAGCATTAATGGAACTAAAGTTTATGATTAGCACAACTAACTTTTAGGTTAGCAGTGTCTACCACTGATTTACTAGCTTAGTTTGCCTATGCTTTGTGCATTCAACATGTCTCTCTTTTTACTGTTTGAGAAGTTTCTACACGTTGCTCTAGGTGACCTGTGACAACTCTGCCCGCACAGAACAAACACATTTGCTTCAAAGGTTGCAGGGAGACAGGAAGTGACTACCTTTCATCTGAATTATTTCTCTTTTCTTTTCATATAGCAATTATAGCTGAAACAGGACGTTACAGAACTGCTGATGTATTGCTTAGTATTTTGAGTAATGATGAGTTCTTGTAAAGCAGTTAGAATGCTACATTTCACCCTCCTCCTCTAATAATGGCAGTGACCTCAAACACAAACTGTAGTTCATGTTGGATTGGACTCGCCGTCTGCTGGGAAGGCGGTAACTTCCCTGACAGATGACCAGGTCAGAATCTCCCTTCAGGCTTTCAAACAGTGGGACTCTCAAGCAATAAATACTTTCGTTTACAAGTGGATTCACAACTTGTTAATATCCGTGTCCAGCAGACGTAGTTCTGCTGGGGAAATAAAAATGTTCACCACAGATGAAGGAAATATGGTAAAATATTACACTGTTGTACAAGCTAAATTAATAGTTTAAGAAATAAAAGAAAAAGCATTCAAATTTTCAAGGCATGTATGTGTTGCCAAAAATGTTATCAATAAGAATGTTATTAAAAAGTTAATCAAGTTCAGATAATTCCCTAAGTGAACACATTACATAGATTAATTACACAAACTCATTTTCAAGCCTTTTATGATGATTTTCCTAAGTAGTGCTCCTCTTGCTTGAGGCCATTTTTGTATTCAAGAAAGATAGTAAAAGACAGTGGAACCAGCACTATTTAAAAAAATCTATGTTAAGGAATTATTGACTTAAAACAAGCTCCAATATCTTGCTGAAATGTTACTTGTAAGTTAGTTTTGAACTAAAATATTTGAAGTAGAAACTAGACCAAAAATACTTGGTAAGACTGTATTTTTGCAGTGCACTTAGACTGGCGGGTTTCTGATCACCAGCCAATTTTTCTGTGAAACTCTAAAAGAAACTGAGGATAATGAAAGCCTTTGGCATAACTTTTATGCCATTTAATAGGTAAAATAGCCTTTTTTATTAGTAACAATTGGTTTGGAGGAACAGGAGACTCTGGAGTGTTGAGTGTCACATGATCACTGAGTGGCAGACAAGGGAATGCAATTCCTGCAAGGCTCCAGACTCCAGAACCACAGACAGAGAACGGGTTTGAAGTGAAGTGGCATCCCAAGCAGACAGGTGTGTACGTGAGAAGGGGGATCCCCTTTCAAAGTCTGTGGTCACTCTGCTCTTAGGCCCCCAGAAATCCAACCCAATCTCACAAAGCCTGATAACCCCCTCTGCGTGTTTTAGAGCAGGTAGAGGAAGATTAGGAAGAAAATATCACTTTAAGTGGCCATTTTTGTCATTTTCCTCAGGTATTATTTTTATGCTGTGGTGTTTCATGCTGACTGACACGACCGCGTTATACTTCCTAACTGTGTTTGGGGATCTTGGATGTCAGTCGTGTCAACAGTCACAGGAGATTTAGTGACTAATGGTGCCACAGTCGGGGCCCCCGTGACTCCTGGAAGCCTTGGCCTCTCAGTCCTCCTCCACAAAACTTCGCTCTGCACTTTAGAGACCCTTTAGGGCACCACCATTCTCGTTCCATCTGGTTCGTTCGCTAATTTCCCATTTCTCCCCTTCTAATATTTGTGGGAATTCCCTGTCTTTGTTTTTTTTTTTAAACAAGGAACCTCTTCACTCTTTATGTTTCTGTCCTTTTTTTTTCTCCAGCCTTGATTTATGGTGCTTGCGGGGCTTTTAGGGTGTGGAGTTTTGATGTATGGCTTCAGCAGTTATTCTTATCTGCTCTCATATGGCAAAGCTGTTGCAGCGCCTAGCAAAGCTCTCATTGACTTACTTCTGCTTTTCTTCAGAGCCATATTCCAGTTTGTTTGACTGCCAGGCCACTGAAACATCCATCATAACCAGCCCAACTGTGAACATTTTAAGTATCATATTCAGAGGTGTTTAATTGGACATTATTTGTTCCATTATTAAGTTAAATTTTATGAATCATAGACTGCAAAAATGCACAATATTACTAAGTATTTTTGTCTAGTTTCTAGAGCAAATATAGAAATACTACAGAAGAGGATTACATATACTAAAAAAACAATCTGACTTTAAACTCAGAGTTCTGACTTGAAATCTTTTTATCAGTGGCCCTAATCCACTACACCTTGATGAAAAGTTAATTTCCCTGCTTTCCTGCAAGGTATAGGAGCTTGTTTGTTTACGCTGCTATGCATTCTGGGTAAATGGCGTGTGTTAGGTCTGATTGCGCTAGCTCCGACTAGGTAAAACAGCGATAAATAACGTAGTCCAGCCTTTTCAATTTGAACCGCAGCGCGTTGAAATGGATGGGAATATAGAAATTACAACCAGTAATGAAGATGAGGAAGACCAAACGGAGGAAGAGGAAGAAGCTGGGCGAAGAAGCTGCTGGTGTTTGTGCTGCTGCTGTCGCCTTCAGCTTATGGGGGGAAACAATGAAAGACACGTACCTCTCTGGTCCGGTAAGTAGTTGCTGTTTAGGGTCCGGTCTTTGGCATACCTGTCAAGTCTCCTATTTTGGCCGGAAAACTATTTATGTTTATTTTACCCCTTCTCCCGTCTCAGCATTTTCCTGTAAATTTCCGGTTTTGTAGTAATTACGTCACAACCCGGTAGTCAGTCCCCCGTCCCCATTGGTCGTCTATCTCTCTTCTCTCTCACCCTTTATTACTCGTGAGTAATGTTCTGGCAACTTTTTATTTGTTATTTTAAAAAACAATATTATGGAAGTATTTAGTTAAAAAAACAAGCTTCCATATCTTGCTGAAAAGTTATTTGCAAGTTAGTTTTGTCTTATTTCAAGTGTGCTTAAGATATTTGCACTAGAAACTAGACAACAAATACTTGGAAAAAAATGTGTTCTTTCAGTGTGCGGCTCCTGCTGATTTGTTTAGGTTGTCATTCATTGGAAGCCATAATTCAAACATTAATAAAGAAAAACTCTGACTAAACATTTTTGAGATTAACATTGTTAACATTGTTAGTCATCGTCTTTCAGCTCTTTGATTAACCAGACCAAAGCTTTAATGTGTGACGCTGACATTCAGCTGCCTGGAACTCACACATTATTTATACTTGTAGGATGATTGATGAGGAAATGAAGAGGGGCGATGGTTGCTTTATGAAGATATTCTTAGCAGATTGCTCCTCTTTGCATCATGCTGATGGACGTCAGAGCATCATGTTGACCTTCTTCTCCTGTGATATCTCTGGCCTGACCCAATATCTTACTATCTATGTTTGGCTCTGGCAGCAGAGCTGAGAGGACCTGTTTTGGTCCTGCTTTGTTGTCTCTATGGTTACATAGACTATTATTTGCAAAGTCACTGTGCAATTACATGGAATTATCGTTTTAGTTAATTTGTGTTTTGAAAAGGAAAATCTTATGTTGCTGATGTGTTGATATGTCTCTGATTCCTTCTCTTCCCATAGTAGTAGTGGATTATACAGAATGAAAGCTGCAGATGCAAACCTGCAATACAAACACACGTGTGAAGCTCTTAGTAGTTCATTGGAACCACTAATAAAACACATAACTTCATTAAATGTCTAGAGTATGAATTTATACAATTATTAGATGCACAAGATGTTATTCAACCACTCTTGATAGCAGAATTAGTGAGAGTTAATTTCAAGTGAGTTCTTTTGTATTTCAGCAACTTTGTCAATGCTGCCACTACTATGCTATGTGCACTGCAAAACTACAAAATATTACCAAGTATTTTGGTCTAGTTTCTGGTCCAAATATTTTAGTTCACTTGAAATAAGACAAAGCTTCTGTCCTAGTAACTTTTCAGCAAGATATAAGAGATTCTGCTAAATAAATAATTGCTTACTATTAATGAAAAAGTAATAAATAAATCATTGCTCCAATGGTATATTATTTTACTTATAACAAGACATGTTTCCCATGTAATAACTGAAATAATCTGCCAATAGAATATCAATATGAAGGAATTATTTGCTTAAAACAAGCTATATCTTGCTAAAAAGCTAGTTGAACAATAGTTTTGTCGTATTTTACGTAGAAATGTTTTTAGAAATGAGTAAAAGTGTAGAAATAACAGCATGGCTGTAAACATTGGGAGCAGTGATGATATACAGAGTTTCACTTGTACTGGGAGGAAGAATCTGTGATAACGCCCCTTTGTGCAACTAGGATGCAGCAGTCTGTCACTGAAGGAGTTCTCCGCTTCATCTTTGGGATGGGAAACATTGCTTTGTGTTTTTCAGTAGAAGTAGCTCAATCCTCATCTCGTTTCACAGTATAACTTTCCTCTAGAAGACGGTTAGCTTTAAGTTTGAAAATGTTAATGCCAATGGAGCCGATTCTTTCAAAGCTAAAGTTCTTGGCTACCTTTAGCTTTGGCTGTTTTCAGGTTCTTTCTGAATATCCATCCATTTTCTCTTCACATTAGACTGACAATTTAGTTTTTTTCTCCAGGCCTTGATAACTATACATTATGCTTATGCATAATCTGATATACATCTGGTAATCTAGTCTTGGAGTTGTTTAATCCTGCAGCTGGTTATGGCTCCAAAAGACCTCCTGGTTTAAATCTTCAATCTTTACTGAGTTCCTTTGACATGATTGGTCAGTCCTCTGAGGACATTATTCAAGTTATTTTTGTCCTATCAAGTTTTTAAGTTCGAGAAAATCCACAATAAATTTAGATTTGTGTGAAAAATGCTTCTGTTTTGAGTTGTTTAGGAAAAAGAGGGGTTTAAAACTTATTGAAAGTCTAAAATCAATGCAGTATTTCAGGATAGGTGTATGTGACCATAACTGTAATTTATGAAATAGCTCCTAACTGTGGCATTCAGAAATACATGCAGCCTATAAAACGTTTCATCCCAGCAGAAATTATGAGGATGGTCAGTTTGAAAGCTAATGGAAATGTGAGTCGAGCCCAGCGGCTACTGTAAGTATTGGATTTGATAGCCGGTCTAATATAGAGAGAGCATCGTAAAAAGTGTCATAAATCAGACCATCAGTGGGACGTAAATCCACGTCTCTCATGTTTAAAAGGGCTGTGTTTGGATGAGCTTTTCCCAGCCTCTTTTAAGTTTTCATTTTGTGTTTTTGTTACGATCGTCTGTGCCACCGTGGGAAGTCTGGCGTCCTGATTATTTCTCGATTTGTCATTGCCCACGCCAGCTTCCAGCTCACTGTCTGACAGGATGTACAAAAGCAGCCGGCGCGGGGAGATTCCCCACTCCGGCTCTGTTTCTGAACAATGTGGAGGCAGGCAGGGAGGCATGCCTTGGTGGTAGCTCTGGCCCACCCAGACTGTGGCCTGCTGTCCTCCTCGGCCGGTCGTCGCCCTCCAGGCGAACAAAGCCGGCACAGGGAGGAAGGGCAACATTGAGGGGGAGGAGGAATCTGAGCTCAGCTGTCAATCTGCTCCTCAAAGTCTGGCGGGAAATAAGGAAAAGGAGTGAGAAACTGGAAGATCAAGCCAAAGGGAGAGCTTTGTTTTCATGTTTGTAACTTAATAGCAGCCAAGTTAGTTTATTTCTGGAAGATTGGCTACTAGAAAGAGAAAATGCTTGATAAATTCCCTATTTTTTTATTATTTTGCTTTGAGAGAGCCAGAATTATTTTAAACTTTTTCTTAAAACATAGTTCCTAGATTCTTTAAAGCTGTAGTATGTAACTTTCATAAAAAATATCTTTTAAAGTCATAATAGGTGAGACTTCCCCAGTGCTCCCAGTAGCAACTAGAATCAACCAATCAGAGCCAGGAGGAGGGTTTTATTGCTGCCAATCATGCCCGCGTGTTTGGTGTCTGTTATGGTTACGCTAGAGCCTGTCTTGAATGTTAAGGCTAGCTAGCAAACCACAGATGATGACAGATAAACAGTCCTCCTGTAACTGTAAACAGTTTCTCCACCACACATTCAGCAATTAGTTCACAAGGTTGATTGACAGCACTAAGGTCTCCTCCTAGCTCTGACTGGTTGTTTTTGAATAATTGAATAATTTATACCAAGCCAAAACAATCATTAATAACAGTGATAATTGTGTTCCTTTGTTGCAATTTTAGCGGCTCAGGAAGGCAATAGAGGAGATTTATTTTTTTCACAGATTATATGCTTAGTATTATACTGTCACAACATGGTAATAGTTTTAATAAATATGTAAAAACATATTTACATACAGCAGTGAACTGAAACACAATGGATTCTGCAGCACAGCTACATGTCAAAGTCAAGCTAGCATAACTGACCTCGCTTGACTTCAGTCAGTTATGCTAGCTGACTGAAGTCACTTCCTCAATATTTTTTTTCAATAAATCTAGAAAACTATTGATAAAGATTAACTAAAAATGTCTGGATACTTTCAAGCAAAGCATAGAGGAAATTATAGATGTTTTTTGGTCATTTCTGTACACCATCTGCTGCAGCCGATGTCTCTGCAGTACGATGTCTAAGGTGCAGCAGTTCATGAAATACCTGCTGCTGATTCATAAAAACTCCTTTGTATTTTTTCCACTCCCTATTTTAAATCTGAAAACGAAACCTTCCTGATTTCTTGACGCCAAACCTGAGCAGCTTCTTGTCTTCACCGTGTTCATTCGGTAATCCTCGATGATAGCCGCTGGCAAAGCTTCACCTCCGTATCAGCTTCAAACGGGTGCTGCAGCCAGTTCCCTGAAACTCAGCACAGAAACAATCTGATAACTGAAGCTAGTCAAAGACTTTCTGTTTTTCTCTTATTTAATGCACAAAGCAGGAATGTTGAATAATTTCTATTTACAAGTATTACAGAGCAAATGTGAGTCTCAAGGTAACAAAGAACAATTCTTCTCGTTGTTTTATGAATGTAATACACAACTTGAATAATTTATGCCAAGCCAAAACAACCATTAATAACAGTGATAATTGTGTTAGTTTGTTGCAATTTTAGCAAAAACAATCTGGCATTCACTCCATTAGGCCTCATCATATTAGCAGTTCAGTATTCACTGATTCACCTATTGCAGCTTTTTCCTGTGGAATGTGATTCCAAATTATTTGCAGATTTTTTCCATGGAGCATATCCAAAATATTCTAACGTAAATTTTGCACTTTGACCTGCCTGAATGTGCTCTCCAAATAACCTTAAAACTTAAATCAAGTAAATCCTGACTCCAGGATCTCTTTGCAGAGGCTGAATCTGGTCATGCTTCTGACTGCATCTCGGTTGTTCTGCATCTATTGTTACTCTGGCTGGTCTAGTGTTGAAATGTTCCCCCTTTCCTATCCTAAATAACACCCCCACCCTGTTTTCATTCTCTCCAGTCACATAGCATAAAGGCTGTGGCCTCTTTCTTTGTCGCTGAAGCAGAACTGAGCTGAATGCTGGTTTATAGTGAAGCTTAACCCCCATGTTCTTTTGTTGTTAACTTTTTGTTGCGAAAAAACCCCCCATTTAATTTTAAGTTCACGTTATGATTTTTGATACCTGTATCGTGACGTAAATACGGTGGCCTTGAAGTGGAAACCACTTTTACAAATCACTAAGCACAACTACAAATTGAAAAACACAACATATTCAAAAACACGAGATTGACTAACTGCAAATTAAGAAAAGACATTAACTACAACTACATATTAAAAAACAACAACTTTTAACAATGCAGCTTTGAAGTAGTGTAGAACCGGGTGATTTATTTGAAAAACGTGTCACAATATAAGCATTTCATATCAGTCAGTATTGATAATTATTGATTAGTTTTTTTGTTTTAAATATCTGAAATACAGACAAACTGGTGACATAACTTTTTCTGTTATCCTCTATTTGCACTCTATTTATATTTATAATATTCTATCAGACATATTATCTATTGATATTCATTGTGTTTCTATGTATTGTTATTTATTATTGGCCAGCCCTATTTTGGGACATTTGTTGGAAATATGAATCCTACCGGTGATGCAAACATAGCTACAGCTATCCAGGAATATTCTGAATGAGGACATACTACGAATCTCAGCTTTTCTTTTCTTTGTTTTTTATAGTTTGGGCAATGCATGTCGACCGTCCTATCTAACTAAGAGAGAGTGAATCCCAGAATAATTTCCAGTTCTAAAGTCAAAAGTGGTGTCATCCAATCGACGATGTCTCAAGTTTCCCATTGAGGCTTCTTCCGTTTTATTTTCTTGATTTGTAGTTGTGCTTAGTTAATGTCGTGTTTTTGAATATGTTGTGTTTTTCAATTTTTAGTTATGTTTACTGATTTGTTGAAGTGGTCGCTACCATTCTTAAAGCTTTTGGGTTTTCTAACCATATTGCCAAGCAGCTTTCCTCTTTCTTGAAGAGATTTAGGTCAGTGAGGCTGCACTCAGTGTGACTAGCAGTGCAAAGCTCATTTCCCAACCTCAGAGAAGAATCTGCTAAGATTGACCCTTTTCCCGTCACATGTCACGGGCCGCCACACCAGGCTCATCTTACTGCAGGATCAGCTCCAATTACACAGGAGAAACCTGTGATCTTAAGTATTCCTAAAGTATCGAACTCCAAACCTACAAGCTAAACTAATCTGACAGTCAGAGGGATTATTTGAGTCATGAGATAGTGTGGATTAAGGAGTAACTTGAAGGTTTTGGATCAAAGTTATGGGTCCTTGAGCTTTACATACTTCTTATTGAGTGTGATATTTGTTTTGCAATACATTTGAACGAGTTGGTTAAATGTCCTGTGGAATGTTTCACAGCGTTTTGGAGCCACCAATAAGTTTCTGACATACACTTGACTGGATATTTAACTTTTTCCTGGAGTTGTTAGTGTTCATTTAAAGTAGGAGGTTCCCTGGCATGGATTTGGATTGTAAGCATAATTTTCAGTGGGAAGTCAGGTATTGGAGAAGGTTCAAAAAGTTTAAAGTTGGTCTTCTTTAAATATCCCAAAATTAGATTTTGGGATATCAGGTTTAGTGCATAGTAAATGCACCTACCAATCTAAAACCTTCGTACAGCTTGAATATTCCTCTGATTTTCATTTTATACACCTCAGCAGTGTTGAAAATTGCACACCTCTTTTAAACAATTCACATAAGAGTCAACTGCTGCTGTTCCTTAATGTAGAATAAGTTCGTCATTTACACTTGCGTCAGTAAAGTTTGGAAAGCAAACTATTAAAATCCTCTAGAAGTGAAAAAAGAGGAAACTTGTGAGACTTCTTAAGCTGGCATTCAGATCGGTTTCAGGAAACCTTGGTATTAACTTATCATGTTTCCCACCTGAAATGAAAAAGTCTCTTTTCTTTCTTTTATCTTTGAGCTCTCTGCGGATTGCAGTTTACACACTTCACTGACTCGTAATGAGAACAAAGTCGATTGTGGCACAGTAGAAAAGGATCTTTGAATGAAGGCCCTTTTCTCCCTCTGCAGGTGGAAACAAACTCAAGCCGCAGCCGTTCCGTCTTAACTGGGCCTGGATCTCTCTGGAGCGGGAATACTACTTAGTGGATGAGGACGCCAAATTCCTGGAGGTGACGCTGAAACGCAGAGGCTTCCTGGGGGAAACCTCTTTTGTCAGTAAGTGTTGACTCTTGCTCTGCTGTTGAAACGTAATGTAAACAATATTTGGTTTCTTTTTTGTTTGCAGGTAAATATTCAGTTTAATTCACTTTATATAGTGCAAATTTGCATCAGGAACTAATTATTCTTTTAAAAACTCCTTAACTGTGTTTATTCCTTTCAACAAGAACAACCAATCCTGCGCATTTGGAAACACTTGCTCTTTATTTGCCGATGTTACAGGAACGGGGGAGTTGTGAGCCAGATATTTCAGCTCTCCATGATGATTGGTTAATTCTCATCCCATTGGGTAACAAAATTACAAAGTCTGAGCTTCAGGCTGAAATATTGTGACTAAATGAATTATCTAGGCACAGTTTAGTGATATAAATCACACTTATTTAAAGATGTGGCATCCTGAAAAAGCTTATTTCCAATACGAATGTTTTTCAAGAACAGTATTTAAGTTTGTGGCGCTATAAATTCTGTGTCATGTGGTTACCTACAAAAGAAGTAGTAGTTTTTTTATCACAATTTTTATCAAAATAATATGAGTAGATTGTTTAAGATTACTTTAAATTAAGGGTTGTTGAAAAGGATAAGAAACATCCCAAATAGGGGAAAATGTGAGCAAATCCTGCAAGAATCTGCTGGTTGGAAAAAACCCCATCTTCCTGTGTTCTCTGCCTCAGTTTGGATTGGATTAATTTGTTTTAAATAAATGAATCTGAGTTCCTAACCTCACAGTTCAGTGGGTTTTCCTCTCTTTCAGGTATTGGAACAAAAGATGGCTCTGCTGAGAAGGACAAAGATTTCCGTGGCAAAGCTCAGAAGCAAGTCCAGTTCAACCCAGGCCAGACGACAGCGAGCTGGAGGGTGAAGATCTTCACTGACCAGGAGTTTGAGACCTCAGAGACCTTTGAGATTCAGCTGTCGGACCCGGTCATGGCGGTTCTGGAGTACCCTGATACTGCAACGGTGGAGATTGTAGATCCTGGAGATGGTAGGAATGTCATGTTGGAGATAACTTTTCTCCTCTAAGACTGGTTCATTTTTTTGTTTTTTTAAAATAAAACCACAATTAATTGGTTTTGCTGTGTCATTCTTCCCAAACAGAATCAACAGTTTTCATTCCACAAGCAGAATTCAAGATAGAGGAGGATATTGGGGAGCTCCTAGTGCCAGTTAGGCGATCAGGCGATGCCAGCCAGGAACTTATGGTTGTCTGTTTCACTCAGCAAGGTGAGAAAAGCCTGTTTTTAAAAAAAAAAGAAAAACTTCATTTCCTTCTTTTGTCCACCAACAAAAATAAAGTTCCTGTTAATCCACAGGTACCGCCACCGGCACCATACCCACCACTGTCCTCTCCTACTCCGACTACATCACCCGTGCTGAGGACCACACCAGCGTGCTGCGCTTCGACAAGGACGAGAGAGAAAAAGTTTGCCGAATCATCATCATCGATGACTCCCTTTACGAGGAAGAGGAGAGCTTTAACGTCAGCCTCAGCATGCCGATGGGCGGCCAGCTGGGCGCCAGTTTCCCATCTGCCAAAGTCACAATTTTAGCAGACAGCGATGATGGTGAGTGGAGAATTGAGTTTTTCAGTTTGTTTAAAATACTAAACTCCTAATTCATTAAACGAGGCAGAAAAAACAGTTTTTTATGTAGATACACAAAATAGCAATTTCTGCTAATTGACAAACATTGCTGTTTTTGGCAATTAGCATTTTTGTTGAGGTAACTAGCCTTCAGTCTGCTGCTTTACAGAAAGAGCTTGCATATAGCTTGAGAATTGTAGTTTTAAAACAGCATTATCTTAAGAGTGATGGGTGGTGCTCCTGCAACTGAACATGTTTTTCTAAATCAGTTCTTCAGTTTCTATGCAATGCAGAATTCCTAATTTGTTATAAAAACTTGTTTAATTGTATTTACATAAAATTGAAAACATTGCTATTTTGATAGATAATAAAATCATATCACAAGAATAAAGTCAAAATAATACAACAAAGTCAGAATATTTCAAAAATAAAGTCAGAGGATTGCGACTTTTTCTCGTAATTTTATTACTTTTTTTCTCATAATTTAGTAAGGCTCTAATACTCTTTTGTGGAATTTAGCATTGCAAAATGAAATTCTTGCATTTTTTTCCAAGGCTGGAATCAGACTGTTTAGGCTCAGAGCTGCATGAGGGTCAGATGTGAGTAATCCTGCTCCCTGAAAGCCTTTGACGCTTTATGTGTCGATTCTGGTGTCTGAGAGGACGGCGACTTTAACAAAGATGATGAGACAACAGCATTCTCATTTCCATACATTGGCCTGGCTGCCTGCATCTTTACAAGGTAACGGCAGACAGGTGTTACCTTAAACAGACGATGTTATGCTGCACCCAGATAAAAAGTGACCCCCATGTCATCGTTGGTGTATCCTTTTCTGAACAAAGCCTAGAAGACAGGTGGTGGAGCAACAGGGACCATTGTCCACATGACAGACATGTTTTCCTTCTGTCCCATCTGCTTGTTGGAATTCAAGACCCCTCTGTCTGTTTCTTTTGAGGTTTTCTGACTCTTCAGATTTGCCTTTCCCTCCCACTCACTTCAAGTAATTTACTGCATTACATCAAAGTATAATTAAAGTTACTGTCTAAACAAACCGCATACATTTCCAGACATGTGAAAAACAAGAGAGGACACCTCTGTCTGAACCTCTGTTGTGGCTCCACTTCTTGGTGGGTCCTGAAATAACGCCATAAATCTGCTTCAATGCCTCCATATGTGTGTGAGTGTGTTAAAGCATCTGTCTGCCTGAGTAAACTTCAGGTTTGGGTTCTTGCCAGCATTCAACCTCCATTGTTACTGTATTTGTCTGAGTCCTCATCCCATTGATCTCCAGGCTCATTTCCAGCTTTGTCGCCTGCCTCTGTGGTGAATACAAGCAGAGTGGAGCTGAAAATGTCCCAGCAGTGCTGCAACCTCTGCTTGAGATTATATTTATGTTCACACTCCAGAAATGTAGAGCAAATGTAGCAGAAAAATGCATTGCTGCTCTAAGCCCTAGGGTGTTTTCACACCTGATACACTTGGTTCGACTGAAATAAATGTTTCTCAAATAAAGTCTACTGATGTAGCTAATTGCAGATCATTTTAAGGAGACTTTCATGCAAGTGGTCATTTGTTTTACACATTTTGCACTTTGGACAATAAAAGTTTTGCACACGTCTTTGTCAAGACTGGATGAATCCTGTAGGTTTTTCTTCCACCATGCGCAGTGAGAACGATGGTGAGATGGTAATTATGGAGTGAGCTCTATTGCACCAACATCAAAATGTTGTCGCACAACCTGGCAACCTAAATCTTGTTCATGTTAATTACTTGTAAGTAAGGATAATAATATATATGTTTATTTTTCCTTCAGCAGCCTTAGTGTTTAAAGATTGCATCTCTAAACCTGCCCATCTTTCAGATAATCTCAAAGAGCTCTCACCGGACACAGGGTGATGAAAAGCTGCTTAATGCAAAAGTGACGAGAGATTAATGGACTTTTTGTTCCAGCACTCTGAATTCTTGGCCTGTTTCTTTTTGCAAAGTGGCCGGTTGCCTCCTGGTCTCCCTGCCCGTGCTTCTTATCAGCCTCTGGATCGGCACGAAGCTGGAACATCCCTCCACGTCAGTCTGCATGCATGTACAAGCGCACGCCTCATTCTTCAGGTGTATCCTCGGCCCTTTGGCCTGGAGTTCAGACAGCGCTGTCTGGATTTATAGGAGCAGGGGGAGGAATGCTGACGGAGGGGAGGATAAGAATGACAGCTCTCTTCCTGTGGCGAAACAGAAATAATGGCTTTTGCTAAACTATAGTTTTGTCAAACGATACAGCAAAACTACTGGAATGTACTTCAGAGAACGTCCCAGTGTCCAGCATTGTTTTTTTTTCCTATTCACTACAAAAACACAAAGTTTTACTAAATATTTAGAGTATTGTTTCTTGTGCAAATATCTTTAGTGCACTTGAAATAAGACAAAACTACCTTTCAGGTAACTTTTCAGCAAGATATAGGAGCTTGTTTTATGTAAATGATTCCCTTATTATTCATTAAAAATGTACTAGTTCCACTGGTAGATTATTTCACTATTAAGTTACTTTTTATGATGAATTAACAAAACTAAAGAATAAAACTGACAAAAATAGTCATAATATTACAAGAATAAAGTTGTATGAGAATAAAGTTGAAATAATTCGAGAATAAAGTCGTACAACTATTGTGGTAATATTATGACGTTATTACATTTATTCTCATACTACTACAACTTTATTTTGTATTTTGACCTAATAATTGTAATATTATGACTTTTTTGTCAATGTTATGTTATGGCCCTTGTAATCCTTATCAGGACCAGTAATTTTTCATCAATATTAAGGAAATAATAGTTAAATACAATCTTCTATATCTTGCTAAAAAAATATTTGTAAGTTAGTTTGGCTGTATTTCAATTTTGCACCAGAAACTAGACTAAAAATATTTGGTAAGATTGTTGTTTTTTCAGTGTCTTTTGAGAAGTTTAGTTTAGTTGAAATCATTTTGTCTGTTCTCTCACAGAGCCTTCGCTGTACTTTGGGGAGCCTGAATATGTTGTGGAGGAGAGTTCAGGCTATGTGGAGGTGAAGGTCTGGAGGACGGGTACTGACCTGTCCAAGACCGCCACGGTTACGGTTCGCTCCAGAAAGAGCGATCCTGTTTCTGCAGAAGGTCAGATTCGGTTTGACAACATCCGTGACTCCCAGTCACTCTGGTGAACCACCTTCTTCCCCTCTGTGTTTTAGCTGGACTCGACTATGTCGGCATTAGTCGCAACCTGGACTTTGCTCCAGGAGTCACCATGCAGACATTTAGGGTGACCATCTTGGATGACCTGGGACAGCCAAAACTGGAGGGGCCCGAGACCTTTGACCTTGTGCTGAGGATGCCCATGAATGCTGTATTAGGAGAGCCGAGCAAGACGACCATCACCATCAACGACACTGTCACTGACTGTGAGTGCAGGAATTACCATTGATCTGAAAAGGTCATAGACTGGAGGAAGAGTTGATTGATTTTATATCACACTTATATTTAATAATATTATTAATAACAATAAGAAGATGTTCGAGCTGAATGTGGTGGATTCAGAGTTTCTACTTTCTGAATTTTTTTTATGAGTTTACTTTAAAGGTCTTATTTGACTAAAATAAATAAATATATTTATTGTTATTATAATGAAAACTAACAGTGTCAAAGTTCTTGCTGATCTGGACTTCTGGACACCGACTCAAACTTTCAGTTACTGTCTTTTCTGAACGTACGATGATTGTCTTGTAACAGAACAATTTTGTTTCAGTGCCAAAGGTTCAGTTTAAGGAGGGGAGGTACCAGGTGGATGAATCTGACGGCGAAGTGAGCGCCATGGTGTACCGCAGTGGAGACATCAGCCTCAGATCCACAGTGCGCTGCTACACCCGGCAGGGATCCGCTCAGGTTATGATGGACTACAGCGAGAGGCCCAACACCGACGCCTCCATCATCACCTTCCTGCCAGGTGGGAAATCATCCACACACCTCACTGTCCCTGTGGTCAACTGTTGTGTTATCCGAATGTTTCTGCTTTGCTAGGCGAGTCGGAGAAGCCGTGTGTGGTTGGCCTGATGGACGACTCAGTCCATGAGGAAGATGAGGAGTTCCGCTTGGTGCTGGGGAGTCCGAAGAGCAAATCCCCGTACGGAGCCTCGATCGGGGAGCAGAAGGACTCACTGGTCACCATCACAGATGAGAAAGACAGTATGAAATGCATCTAGTTGTTAAAATGATTTTGGTTTGGTAAAACAAATCCATGCTCAGTTATAGAACAGTCAACTTCTTTTATTTAGAAGAGTTTAATAAATTACACAAAAGCTGATTTGGGTGAAGCAAAGTTGGTTTTTCAGTAAAAGTCTCTGGATAAGCGCGATTTTACTTAGCATAAAAGTTTAGTTGTAAAGGAACTAATACTTTGTATTGTAGTTAACATTTTCTATTACAAGAAAGTGATGTTACATAATTAAAAATATGGAGATTAATAAACATATTTTATCATTCTTGAGCTTCTAGAAAAAAACTTGGTTATTTCTGAGTTTCGAAGTCCAAAATTTTCAATGTTTGAAATTCAGAAATTTACATGATTTTTTCTGGAATTTTTTCATAGATTAATGTCAAATTTTCTAATTTTTTTTAGCAAATTTTTGATGTTTTTATCTCAGAAATTTCTACTTTTTTTTGTTTTAGATTTATCTAAAACATTTTTGGTGGAAATTTACTCGTTCGTCGTACTTTCTGTAGATATGAGCTATACTTAAGTTTATTTATTTGTGTGAAAAAATATGCTCTTTCGCAGTTTTTCTGTATGCATCTCCCTGTTTTTAGAGCCCATCATCCGTTTTTCTGAGATCAAATACAGCGTGCGAGAACCTCAGGTCAAAGGTGAGGTGGCCAGAGTGAAGATCCCCATCCTGCGTTTTGGAGACACATCAAAACTGTCCGTGGTGCGGGTCCACACGAAGGACGGCTCTGCCACGTCTGGAGAGGATTACAACCCGCTGTCTGAGGGTAGGAGGCCCCAGTTTGGGTTTCTGTTTTCGACTCCTTTCAGCCGCCCGGTGCTCACCTCCCGCTCTGTGTTTCAGATGTGGAGTTCAGGGAAGGTGAGAAGGAGCATTTTGTTGAAATCGAGATCCTGTATGACGGTCACAGAGAGATGAGAGAGGCCTTCACGGTTCACATGAAGCCTGACGACAACATGGTGGCTGAAATACAGGTGAGCCAAAGACCGCGTGGCTCACAAAAACAAATAGAAACCAGCAGCGTTCTGCATGGCTGCGCATGAGAACACGCATCCCCTGGTGTCAGCCCGTGTTAAAATAGGCAGGCAGCAGCTGGCAGTGCTGTCAGCACAGCCGAAGCTCAGGCCTTTAAAAAGCTTTTCCCTCTGGAATGAGATGCTGCAGAGCCCAACAGAAGACAAACCTATAAACAGAACTGGGACATTCTACCCATACGCTCTGCAGCAGCCACATGCCATTCAGGTTGGAAATAGGTTATCACTTCCAAAATTGTTTTGCGTTTCATTATATCGTAATTAAAACTGTAAATCCCAAAAGGAGCACAGTGTTCTCTGATTTAAATCTGCATTTATGGAATCTCACCCACTCCCATTTGATCTCTGATTATAATTAGAGTCTGAAAGACGTGTACGAATTAAAATTAGGTGCAGAAATGATCTTAATACCCAATGAAAAACAAAGAGATGTGATGACCTGAGTGAGAGATTTTAAAACTTTCTGACAGAATTACAGATATGGAGCACAGATGTATTTAGAACTACCAAAATTAGAGATAAAATTTATATGAAAACATTTGAGATGATTAAAAAAAGTCTGAAGCTCAGAAACTGCAAGTTTTAATAAATCAAAACTTTCAGATTAAATCTCTCCACTTCCTGTGAGAGGTGACAGCGGAGAGAAATTAAACTACAAAAGCAACAGAAAGAGCTTTCAGTGAATGAATGAAGGCAAATTTCTTTGTCACCATTATTTGTTGGAGAAGTTACAGTTCCCACATGTTTTCCTCTTTCTGCCAGATGAACAAGGCGATAGTGTACATTGAGGAGATGGACAGCGTCGCAGACGTCACGTTCCCTGCAGTGCCTCATGTGGTGTCTCTCCTCATGTACGACGACACGGCCAGAACCCGAGACCGGCCCAGCCCGCCCAACGGATACCCTGTCGTGTGTGTGACGGTGGGTGCAGTCCTGCTTCCTCTGGTCCATCCAATTATGTCCAGAATGTAACTTATATTACGGTTGACTTTTAATCTCTTTCTCTTTGCTTCCAGGCCTGCAACCCAAAGTACCACGACTTTGATAAAACGGGTTCCATCTGCTCTGCAGAGAACATCAACGACACTTTGACCCAGTACCGCTGGCTGATCAGCGCTCCAACCGGACCAGACGGAGTGACCAGCCCCATGAGGGAGGTGGACACCAACACCTTCTTCACAAACACCAAATCCATCACCTTGGACTCAATCTACTTTCAAGCTGGTTCCAGAGTTCAGTGCGCAGCAAGAGCCTTCAACACCAACGGAGATGCTGGCTTAGAGCTGTCCAGTCCCATCTTTGTTATCAGTACGGAGGAAGGCGAGTATTAGGAGACGAAGCTCTCAGTTCAAATGGATACCTCTGTGAGTTGGGGCTGAAACGATTAATCGGATTACTCGTGATTAATCAATAATTGAAATAATTGATTAACTGGAGTATACAGATTTTAAAAAGTCATTTGCTGAAAGAAGAACATTTTCAGAGTAATTAAGCCAAAACTGTATCAAAAATACATACATTTTCCATTTAAGATGAAATAAAAACAAACATTTGTGAATATGTTTTATCCAAAACTGAAGTGGCATAGTTTTAGCTTCACCTTGTTCAAATTCTGTCAAATAAATCTTCTATTAATCATCTTTTGCTATCCGATTATTAATCAGTTAATCGATGAAATAGTCACCAGATTAGCCGTATACTGTATTAATGACCAGTCAAGGAGTAGGGCTCCGATTTTGCAACAAATGATCAAGCGTACACTAAAAAATGCCATATTATTGTCTGTTGGCAATAAAATGTTCATTTTCTCATTTACAAAATAGACCAAATGATTTGCATCTTTAATGTATTTTTAATATTCTATAAAATGTGACAGTTTTTTTGTCTGATTAATCGATTAATCTTCAAAATAATGATAATGGTTGATAATGGTAGAGAAATCAGTAACTTAAATAATTGTTAGTTGCAGCTGTGAGTTAATTCCTTTTTAATTGATTTTAATGCCAGGAATGTGTCAGCCTCGCATCCCGGGAACTGTCGGAGCAGAACCTTTCTCTGCGAAGATCCGCTACACGGGTCCAGATGATCCAGACTTCCCCAACCTTATCAAACTGACCATCAACATGCCGCACATGGATGGTAATTATCTTCATACACAACTATTGTTGTTTGGTCATATTGACCAAAATAATGAATGCTGAGCTGCTTTCCCTTCCCCAGGAATGCTCCCGGTCATCTCCACCAGGCCTTTGTCTAACTTTGAGCTCACGCTGAGCCCGGACGGCACACGTGTGGGAAACCACCGCTGCTCCAACCTGCTGGACTTTAATGAGATCCAAACCGGTTACGGCTTCATCACAGACGCAACAAAGAACCCTGAAATCATCGGGGAGACGTCGCCGTACCAGTACAGCACCGCCATGCGCTCAGCCAATTCACTGCGCTTCTACAGGAACCTGAACCTGGAAGCCTGCCTCTGGGAGTTCACCAGCTACTACGACATGTCCGAGCTGCTCAACGACTGCGGCGGTTCCATCGGCACTGACGGACAGGTCAGCTGGTTCTGTTTTATTAAAGGTCCACAGTAATCCTGTGTGGTGTAACTGGTGGTTTAGCCATACGTTGCTTTCCGTGATTCACAGCTCGAATTATTTTCTCAGACTTGCAAAGCTTCCCCTTCTTCCTTCACATGCAACAATAATCTTCAATTTTGGTTCCACATTTATTATTATGCTTCCTTAAACAGTTTAGAACGGATATATAAGACATGCTGATTATCTTTTTGCACAAATCATTGTTAGATAATGAGATTTCAGAATGAGCTGTTTTAATGCCTCTGTCACTTTAAGTCCAAAAAAGCTGCAGCTGGCCATGCCCTCTAAATTTTAATGTGCAGGTGCATCCTTTGTTACAAAAAAAGGAATGCTGTTACTGAATTTATGGAATTGAATTAAGTGTTTATTTGCATCTTTTGTGTATTTCTGATCTTGTAACCTGAAGTGGTAAATGAAAAATCTGCAGAATTATAGTGACTAATAGGATTAACATTAACATTAACTCTCACAACAACGTAAAAGATTGATGGAGTCCTACAGAAAACTACTGGATTACGTTTTTGCTGCTATTAGAGGCTCTACAAGACGTTGAATCCCTTTGGCTTCATTTTTGTGAATAAATAATTACATTTTGTGTGTTTTGTACAGTTGAGATTCTACAAAACCAAGTATGATATTGTAAAGAAGCTGTACTTCCTTTTCGATAGGAACTGATTAACTTTCCAGGATGTTCTTTTTTCTTACCATCTAGGTGTTGAACCTGGTCCAGTCCTTCGTCACTTTGCGGGTTCCTCTGTTTGTGTCCTACGTCTTCCACTCCCCTGTCGCTGTCGGAGGCTGGCAGCACTTTGACCTGCAGTCGGAGCTTAAGCTCACCTTTGTTTATGATACGGCCATTCTGTGGCAGGACGGCGTCGGCAGCCCGCCTGAAGCTGAACTACAAGGTACTTCAACTCTTCTCTGCTAGTCCCTGCCAAGGAAACTGTAGCTGCGTTTCCATTGCAAATCTTTCTCGCTATTCTGCAAATGTCATAAAAACACAATTTCACAATTGCAGTGTTGCCGTGAAAGAAGGAATTTAATTAAGATAACACATGAATAATCTTGTTCACACAATATGTCATTAAAAATTGTGGCAACGACGGATATAAACAGTTACATTATTTATATATATTTCAGCTATCAGAGGAGATGTCATGTAAGAGCAGCTACATATGCGGCGTTTTGGGGAACTCGTAGTTGGCAATTTTTACAGAAGAGTGATGGATTCAACACTTTCAAATGACACACAACTTTTTATGCTGTGATGCTGTGAGAGCTCTGATGGATCCAGCTGCACATTGTCAGATTACCACTTCCTGTTTTCTTCTTTGCTGTTTCTACCTGTAGCAACATCCAGTTGTTGGTCATGAACAAAAACTTTCCATTGCAGTTTTGCCAATTATATCTATTTGATAAGGCCAAAAAACTTTTTATTGTAAAACGTGACGTTTTTTTCATAATTGGCCTGTTTCCATTAAGCAAATTTATTTTTGTAATTTAATTTCTTTGCTTAATGGAAATGCAGTTAATGTGGTAAAGTTGAGAACATTGCTATCTTCTGTTGCTATAGGAGCCATGTATCCCACCAGCATGCGCATAAATGAGGAGGGACGCCTGGTGGTCAACTTCAAGACCGAGGCTCGCTTCAGGGGACAGTTTGTTATGTCTCATCCAGGTATGAGCTTGGCGCCCTCATGCATACATTCATACCCTAAACTTGTCCCGAAGGATAATTCTGTACAAGCAGGAGCATATTGGGTTACTCTGTGGCCAACATCCTCTCTTCATCTATTTGTGGAGTTCCGCCTCTGGGGTCTTTCTCTTGTGAAACTGCCAAAGGTCATTCAAGCAAATGTTGAAGTGACCCTGCAGCATTTACAGTTGGGAAGCCTGCGGCTCCAAGAATGCCCCTATAAATATTAACAGACTGGCTGTTTAGATTAGGTATAATGCTGCCCGTATTCGTATTTGTCTTCAGGAACCAGTGTGTCATCCTTGGTAATGTGTGCCGACATTCCCGGACTGACCTTTACCCTGGCGTTGGTCAGAACTGAACCGACCTACAACCAGCCCATGCAGCAGTGGAGTTTCGTCTCAGATTTTGCAGTGAGTCATTATTTTCCACCCTTAAAAGGAGAAGCAGCTGAAAGCTCCCATCGATTCACTGGGCGTCTGGTTTGTAGGTGCGGGACTACTCTGGGACCTACACAGTGAAGCTGGTTCCCTGCATCGCGTCGCCCAATGGAGAGTTCAGCATCCCTCCTGTCTGCCACCCGAGAGAGGCGCTCACTTTTGACATGGACATTCGCTTCCAGCAGGTACATCAACCCCACTAGTTACCCAGGGCACAGTTCAGCAGAACAGGTTTTTCTTTGAGCAAAAGGAAATTGAAATGTGTTGTGCACAGTATCGGCACTGCAGGAGGCCTTGATGCTCAATTCCAGTTCTTTGCTGAAATGTGATCTTTTTTCTTTTTTGGGTGGTCGTTCATACTACTACTTAAATATGACAACAATATGACTTCTGTGTGAATGCTTTCCAACTCCAAAGCCTACCTAGATAAAACTGGTTTTAAAAAAACACATTAGAACTTGTTTCTAAAAAGTGGAAGATCCTTGATCTAAAAGTTTAAGTCAAGTTATTTAATTAGCACATTTCAGCAACAAGGACATTCAAAGTGTTATACACCATAAAAACTATACAGTAACCAATAACCTGCCACCATAGCAAATTTTGCTGAATGATAAATTGTCCCAGAAGTTATTGTGATAAACGATAATAATTATCAGAATAAATCGGCCATGTTTAAGTACTGTAATGTTAATAGCAAATAATGCAGGAACACATATTCATGTATCAATAAACTTTAAATTCTACCAAATATTTAACTGGAAGACATTTTAAATATCCAAAATAAATAAACAAAACAACAAATAAAATGAATTATGAAGTCTCTGTAGACAAAATTGTTCTTAAAGATGCTGGTTAAGAGCAAAGCACCAGGCTTAAGACTTTTGTCATCCAGTTTTTGTTAAAAAAAAAAAAAAAAAGAGAAAGAAAAGAGAAAAACAATGAGCTCGTTTTAATTTATCATGCAATTAAATGTATTGTTTATTGCGACAGGCCTCGTAACAATTATGGAACAAAGACTAAACATCACGTTTTGTCAAATATAATGATCGGTGTTGCAGTTATTCTTAATCAAAAGTGACTCCTAACAGCTGGGTTGTTTAAATGAACTCAGTGTTTCAGCTGTTTTGCAGTTTTCTTGAAGTTTGTTCTAGATTAGTGGTGCATAGATGACTTGGTGACCTTGATTTACCTCCGGAGTAATGGCCTGTTGGATGTGTAATCCTTCTCTTGTAGGTGAGCGACCCAGTGGCGGCTGAATTTAGTCTAAACACTCAGATGTTCCTGCTGTCTAAGAAAGAGCTCTGGTTGTCTGACGGCTCCATGGGGTTTGGAGAAGGAACTGATGCTGCTTTTTCAGAAGGTTGAACACCACTGCCATCTAGTGGAGCCACAGAATACTACAACCTTTATGACTTTCAGACTCTCTCACACTTCTGCTGTCCTTTTGTTTCAGGCTCCACGATTTACGGCCGTGTTATGGTAGACCCCGTCCAGAACCTGGGCGACTCCTTCTCCTGCAGCATTGAGAAGGTCTTCCTCTGCACGGGGGCAGACGGATACGTCCCAAAGTACAACCCTACCAACAGGGAGTATGGCTGCCTGGCAGACGCTCCCTCTCTGCTGTACAGATTCAAGATCTTGGTAGGATGCAACAAAGTTTGAGGTAATTTAGAAGATTTGTTGCTGTTACTTGTTGTAATTTTAATGCATGTTGTTGTTCAGGACAAAGCCCAGCCGGAGACTCAAGCTTCAGCATTTGGGGACGTTGCTTTTAAGGCCAAACTGGCCCAAGATGAACCTGGAGCTCAAACGCTGGTCACACAACCAGGGTCAGACGGTTTCATGCTGTCTTCTTCACCACTTTTTCAGGTCAGTGTCTCTCAGACCGATGATGTCCAGCAACAGGAAGTGGGGAAAAAATTGGGGGGTTTTCTGAAAACTTGAAGGTGATGCATCTCTCAGGTCTTTGTTCAGTTTTCCTCCTGCTTTATAAAAACGCACCTCAAAAAGACAATTTCTTATCAAGTACTTTTGGTCAACTTTCTAGTGGAAATATTTTAGTACACTTGAAATAATAAGAATAGAAACATTTCTGCTTTGTTTTCCAGGTGGCTGCTGGTCGGGAATGGTTCATCCACACCATCTACACCCTCCGCTCCAGAGAGAATGCGAACCGTCACATTGGCAAACGCAGCGTGGAGTACCTTCAACACAGCGTCTCTTCGGTCGCGGGCGGTCGCCAACGCAGGGCCGCCCCGGCGCCCTCCGGTCCTGCTCTGGTCCAGGACATCGGCGTCAAAAACAACCGGGGCACCAACATCCAGCACATCGCTCTGGACCGATCCGACCGCATGGTGGTGAGCCAGCGGCAACCCTGGTTGCCCAGCGATGACCGCCTCCTGGAGCGCCCCCTGCTGGAGAGCTCAGGCAGAGAGCCGGCTGACACCTCCTTCCTGCCCATGCTGGTGGGGATCGCAGGTCTGATCTTGCTCATCTGCCTCATCGCCATCGTTGTCATTCTGTTGCTGAGGCGCAAGAGAAAGGAAAAGGAAAAGGAAGCTCAGTTCCCTCCTTATGCCACTTCCTCCTCATCTGCCTACTCAGGCTACAGGCCTGCAGGCATGTGGAGCAGTTCAGACAGCTCTGAGGTCTAAATGCAGGCTCCGATTCTCTTCCTCTTCAGTCTGCTCTTGAAAAGACTGCAACAGTCTTCCTCCACTGTGCCTTTGATTGTAGCACTGGATAAAGCCGAGTGCAACGTGTGGACAGCGAAGGCTGTCGGCGCTCAGGGCCCCCATGCAGACAGCGTCCCAGCTTTGAGGCTCATTTTAACACTCGTGTCCTGTAGGTTGTGCCTTGATGAAGCCTTTTCAGAATTATGGAAATATGTGGATTCTACCCTAAAATACTGGCCTTGTTTATCTAATGTCCTTCTGTAACATACCATAGTTTATCCTGTTTGCAGATGCATGCAGTACACTGCAAAAACACAAAATCTTACCAAATAGTTTTGGTCTAGTCTCTGGTTCAAATGTCTTAGTATTTCCTGAAATATGTAGGAGCTTGTTTTAAGTGAATAATTCTCTAATGTTGATTTAAAAAGTACTAGTTCCACTGGCAGATGAATTCACTTATAACATGGGAAAACATATAAGTGAAACAGTTTGTCAGTGGAATTAGTAATTTCTAAATCAATATTAAAGAATTATTTACTCAAAACAAACTCTTATTTTGCTAAAAAGTTGCATGCGGGTTAGGTTTTGTCTTATTTCAAGAGTAAGATATTTAAACTAGAAACTAGACCAAAAATATTTGGTAAGATTTTGTGTTTTTTCAGCCTAGATGAAACAAATTCACGACTAAATGGAAACTTTCATCACAAAAGCCCAATTTTTCTATGCATAACTTTTATTTTATTTTTTATTGTTGTAATTCATTATTGAGTTTTGTGACAAGCAGACTAAGAAAGACTGAATGGACAAAGCAGGTTTGAATGAATGTGATAAAATGTTACGTCAGCTGATTAATAGCACTACATTGTTAAAGGGATTGTAAATGCACCATAAAACACCTTTGTTCAGATTGAGCTGTGTAAATATTAAAGGAGGGTTCAATTTAAATTTTCAGTTTTGTTGATCACTTCAAGAAGTAAATATTTTCATAAGGAAGATATTAAAGAAGCAAAATGTCATTGGTAACAAATTCAAAGCTTTGGATAAACTACGTTTTTACAGCCAAATGTAATGTCATTTTTTCCTTTAAGAAGTGTCTTATTTAAAGAGGGACGTATTTGTTTCTTTATTACTGAATTGTTCCTTTTCGCAAATGAAGGGAGAAATAAAAACTACATTTATGTGATGATGTCAAAATGTTAAAACTGCTTTGAAGATGTAATCCAGTGCTGCTTTGTGTACATATGGGATTGATGACATCACAAGAGTAGAGCTGAACACCCGGCACTATGGCAGACGTGCAACTTTTGTTAGATTTAGACAGATTGTGAAGCATTCAACTTGGCCTGTCTCTTTAAGACACGCCCCCTTCAATACATCTGTCATCCGGTGATAATGTTTATGACCGTTCTTAGAAGCAGCTGCAGAATGAGTCAAAATGCTTCTTAAGAGTCAAAAAAAAAAACACTGGGTGTGTTTTCAATGAGGGAATAATGCATACAAAGTCTATTTTACATAATACTTAGGATTATGTACTTTCCAGGCACAAAGTGCCATTTTATAGCACAATCAGTGAACCATTATCTTCGTTACAGACCAAAAATAACTGGATTTGACTTCACGCCTTCAGCTCATCACAATGCTTCTCCAGATCGTTTGACTGTTCCAGAACCAGCTGCAGAATGAGTCAAAGTAACTCTGGGTTTGTTTTTGATGGAGTGACATTTTAACATGATATAAAGCTCTAAAAAGTCAAATTTACATAATGCCCCATTGAAAAACATTTTAAAGAAGAGTTATGTATTTTGCAGGTACATATATCAAAATCAACTACATTCCCTTCAGTTGTTGTATATCAAAAGTAACTATTTGACTTCGGATCATAACTGTATCCGTCTCTTTAAGAACCTCCTACTGGTTCCAACACGCCATCATAACGCTTCTCCAATCCATCCATTGATGCCATTTGTTCTTAGGAGCAGAATGAGTCAAAACGCTGCTAGGGGGTTTGTTTTTCATGAGGGAATGACATAACATGACAAGATATAAAATAAAAAGAAGTTCATGGCCTATTCTACTGGAGGCAAATATGATCCAAAGCTTAATTTCATAGAAAAGCCTAGCTAGTAGTTTTAATATAAAAAGGGGACATTTATTTGTGATGCTCAAAAAGACATTTTATACTCCAAAGAGATGCAAGAACAGATGTTTCCAAAAAAAAAAAAAAAAAAAAAA
>NW_015112694.1:38539-64193 GCF_001443285.1 Poecilia latipinna | reverse complement strand
AAATTTTAATCCCCAAAAAGAAGAAAAAAAAAAATTTTCAAAAAAAAAAAAAAAAAAAAAATACAACTGGTACATTTTGAGCAATGGAATGCAGTGCAACCAAATGGCATAAATACAATTATTTCAGTTAACATCTAATAATAAAAAACAAACAAAACTACCAAACAAACAATTTAAACCAGCACAGCCGAAGTGTTCAGGTCAGTGACGACAACGCAGGCCCGTAAAGTAACACTTCCCCAAAACAACCGGATCAGTCGTGGTGGATTTTAAACAGTACATTATCACAGCCTGCAGGACAGACGGAGACTAGGACTAATGACGCTGGAGCTGGTTGACGTGGTCAAATTCTCATCTTTTATTTTGTGAGCTGCCTCACAACTTGAGCTTCTTCCTGCGTCCTCGGCCGTCGGGGGTTCCCTCTGCTTTACGCTTCTGCGCCTGGAAAAGAGTGAGATGGAAAAACGCTTTCAGTGAGTCTGAAGTCAGTAAAACTGCTAATGATGGATGCAATTCATTATTTCAGGAATCAATTACATTTTCTGACAATTCTACAGATTTCTCATTTAACCACTTAATTTGCCATTCATTAAAAGATGCAAATAAATAACTGAATTCCTTTATTAAATAAGAAATTAAATATTTTATTGTTGTTTCCTGGAAACAAAAGCATTCCTTTAGTAAGTCTGAAGCAGGTGAAGCTAAATTATGCCGCTTGAGGCGTTTTGCCTAAAATACATTTACAGACAATTTTTAACTTAAATACAAAATGTAATTCTGGCTTGGTTACAGCTCTGAATGTTGTCTTTTTCCACCAAATGGCATTTTATTTGAGTCTGTCTACTCTAGTTTAACAATTAATTTATGACTAAATTAGTTGGCGATTATTCTGATAATCGATTCATCGTTTCAGCCTTCGCACAGATATCCCATCTCTCTAAGCTTCGACTTACTGAGCCGCTCTTTGGTCCCCTCTTCTTTTTCTCAGCCTTCTCTCTCTCCTCCAGCTCCATGTTCTCTCTCTCTATCAGCGTGATCAGGGTGTTGCATCGCCTCTGCAGCTCCTACATCAACAGAACAAGCCCCTAAAGTTTTACTTATGTCAACAAACAAGAGGAAAAACAAGAATCAAGAAAGCTCCAGGAAGACTGAATTCACCATGGCTGTCCTGGATTTGAGGAACCAGTCAAAGCGGAACTGAGGCGAGTTGCGGATGCACTGGCGGAGCTCGTCGTAGACGCTCTCCTTGTCGAAGCCCAGCTTGTGCAGCATGCAGATGAGGAAGCGGTCTTCCTCCTCTGTGTAGTTCTTGCCCTTGTTGGTGCCGTAGGAGATGCGGAGCTGATGGAAGGGAGCCTTGTAGCGTCCAATCTGCACACAGGAACATGTTGCAGGTTGGGACACTTACCACATCGAAATTAAAGCATTTTCAAAGTTTTTAAACTTTTTCAACACCACACTTCAGAGATAAAAACAATACAAATTAACTAAAAAAGGTAGTTTTGATTCACTAATGTTTATTACTGTTAATAATATATTGTTATAGTATTCTACATTCTACAGAAGGAACGAAGTAAACCTAAATAAAACTATTTTAAGTTTTGAAATGTCACACACACACACACACACACACACACACACACACACACACACACACACTGAAAAAATAACATTAATTACATTGTTTAAAGTATAAAATATAAGCCAACCTTAATTTTAATTACACAGCTCAATAAGTTATTGAAAAATTAGAAATTATGTCTAGAAATATTCTTGCTACGTTTTCTGGCATTTATCAACTAGAAATAATTTCTTTAATTCTAACAGATTTAATTAAAAAAAGAAAGTTTGGTCTGATTTATCTTCTAACAGTGAAAGAAAAGGTAGCGTGTCTCGATTAGGTGCATGAAACTATCTCGTTTCAACTGTAAAAGAAACACTTTCCAAATTTAGCTTTTTAATCAAATGTTAGTTTGCACTTTATTGCAAATCTGTTAAGTTAGAATATCAAGCGCTTCCAAGAACTTTATACATAAATGAAGCCCTTTAAAAACCTGGAAATTTGAGCATTTTGGAGCTCAGGCCTGATGTTGATCAGCTGCTTCAAACCAACAGACGGCGGCTCACCTTCGAGTCCAGAGCTTTCTTGATGCTGATTCTTCTCTGAATTCTGGCTTCTCCTCTCTCGATCTGGGCCATGATCTTTTCGATATCCTGTAACTCGTTGCAGCGCTCCCAGAAAACGGCTGCAAAAACATAAAGAACACACACAAAGTTAGAAAAATACCCCACAGAAAACTAAATACATATTTAAATTATTTATATGTTTATTAATTACCAGAATATTCCATAACTTCTTCAGGTGTTTTTCCCTCGACTTCTCTGGCGATGTTCTCGATATCGTCTCTTCCCCATTTCTCGTTGGCTTTAATGAACTGGTTGAAGTCTCGTTTACTCCAAATTGTGAATCCCTGCGGGAAAAAAAACCCAAAACTGATGAATGTAGCAAAGCTCCATGATGTTTCTGATCATTTACTCCTGAGAAACAAAACTGTTGCTGTGCATTGTAGAATTATATCAAAGGAATACAATTAAATGTGTTTTTAAAGACTTTTTTAGTAGCTTTGTCGTGAATATTGGAGGTCAAGGTGCAAGTATTTATTGAAACGTACAGTAGTGCCTGCAGATAAAATAGAACAGAAGTTTCCACTAATGGCAAAAAAACAACAAGGAATTAAGGTTGGAAAGATAAAACTACATACAACATTTTGAACCAAGATTCTGCTTAATTTGCTTGGTGAAATTCTTAATCTTGTAATAGAGGAAACAGGAAATACAGTTTGGTGAAACCATTAATTTAAATTTAACTTATTTTCCTTGTTTTGCATTTTCTAAAACTTGAAAAGTATCAAAAGCAAATTCTTTAAATTTCAATCCTTAGAGAATAAAATACCATCAGACTCGAGTCTACAGTCTGATCATGTAGGGTTTTTAATTCATTTATGTTTTAACTTGGAAAAAAGACACAGTGCTTTTATTTTGAGTGAATAGGAATATATCTGGTGAATAAATCAAATGCACCATTTTACAGAATATGCTCATTCCATCAGACTGACTTTCTCTTGTGGTTTCAGAACGTAACAGATCAAAGTCGCAGTTCTTTACAGACTGAATCCGTGTTAAACCAGCCGATCTGTACCTGCTGCAGTAGATTCTCTTTCTCCTCCAGCTCCTCCTCAGTCAGAGCTTCGGCCTCGTCGATCTTGGCCTGCTCTTCTTTTTGGACCTGGGCCGAGTTGGGGATGTCGGGATTACGCGGAACCTGGACCAGGAGGCAAAGTTAAACAATAAAACATCTCAAAAGAAGCCGCCTGAGGAATTTAATCCACTAAATTTGAGCTTTTTTAAACCTTGTATCCGATGGTCTTTCTGTAGAACAGGATCTCTTTCTCCAGAAGCTCAAACAGACGTGGAGGGAAGAACTGGAAGTCCTGGACGTTTGGCTGCTTCGGCGGACGAGGAGCCTGAAAAACAGGGAAAACATTTCCATTAAGAACAAAACAATCCTGCTGTCCCTCTGCATTATATGCATTATACAGGATTCATACATTTTACCACAGTAAAATTCAAGCACTTTGAAGGCAAGTTTTTAAACTTTTCCAGTACAACACTTTGGAGATAAAAAAAAAAAAAAACAATACAAATGAACTAAAAAGAAGTTTAAATTAACTAGTGTATATATATATATATATATATACACTAGTTATATATATATATATATATATATATATATATATATATATATATATATATATAACTAGTGTATACATAAAAATATGTATATTTTTTTACTATTATTAATAATGTCTTGTGACAGTATTCTACATTCAAGATTTTTAATTCACAGATCGTCAAAAAAAAAAGTTTTCTGGCATTTAAACAGAAATCATTTTGGTAATTATAATTGAAATTGTTTAGTAAACAAAATGTTATTCTTTACATTGAAGCAATCAAAATAAATCATATTAAGGCAAATGACCTTTCTGCTCAAATTAAATGCTTAAACAAAATATAAGTCATAGAAAAAATTGTGCAACATTTTCTGACGTCAATTTGCTGAATTATTTCAAATCAGCAAATTGAAATAATGGAGGTAACTTAACTTACCTAAAATAATAAAAACTTACTCTGATTTAACTTCTTTTTATTAGGTGTATGAACATATCTGGTTTTAACTGTAACACTTTCCAAATTTAGGTTTTTAATAAAACATAAGGTTGCAGTTTGAATATCAAGCATTTTCCATGACTTCCTACAGAAATCAGGCACTTTCCAAACCTTGAAAATTGAAACTCAAGCATTTAAAGCACCTTTGTGACCCCAGATTATAAAGTCTTGGTGTTAGCAGAGCGATCTGGTCCTACCTTGGGTGCTTTGGGCTCACTGACTCGCAGAGCTTCCCTGAAGTACGCATCTACGGCGTAATTGGCTTTCCGTTCTCTTTTGGGAGGCTCAATCCAGTTGGTGATAACCTGCAAAGAAAAAAAAACAAACCCAAGTTTTAAAATATGACACATGGAGAGCGACAGCTATTGCTGGTCAGGACTTTTACCTTTTTCTTCTCTCTGTAGTCCTCTCCTTCGAACGTGTACACGCTGGTGTTCTCAGTGTCCATGGTGAAGTTCCTCAGTGAGCTTTCACCCAGAGATGACAGCTTCTCTTTCATCTCCATGGTCTACCAGAAAACAATCACAGGTTTACATTCACAGGAAAACAGCTTAAACCTTTTAGGAACAGCTCATCTGAAATCCTCTGCAGGATTCACCTTTCTCTCTCCGCGCTCCAGGATCGCATCAATGTCATCGTCTGTGATCTCGCTCTCTTTGGAAGCAAACACGTGTGTGGCACCGTGCCGGATGATGGACAACATCTCGTCTTTACCCAGCTTGTTTGCACTTGGATCCACAAGTCTTCCTGCAAACAAAACCATCTTTTAGCTTTGCTTCCTCATTCCACCAAATCCACTCACAGAACGGACGCAAGGCTCACCCTGCTGGATGACGATAGAGTCCAGGCGCAGCTTCATCTCGGCCCTCTCCACAATCCTCTCCTCCACGGTGTTTTCCGTGATGAAACGGTAAACACGCACCTGCTTCTGCTGACCGATTCTGTGAGCTCGATCCTAAAAGGAAAACCAGACAGCTCTCAATCTTTCTGCTTTCTTCAGATAGAAACTAATTAACTGTGGCCGCGTTTGAAAGCAGAGCGCTCACCATCGCCTGCAGGTCGACTTGGGGGTTCCAGTCCGAGTCGTAGAGAATGACTACGTCGGCTGTAGCCAGGTTGATGCCCAGACCGCCGGCCCTGGTGCTCAACATGAAGATGAACTTTGTGCTGTTTGGCTCGTTGTAGGCGTTGATGGAGACCTGGTGGCATTAGAGAGAAACCGCTTTGTTAAGAGTCAAACGATACCAGCAGGGTTTCCCCTCAGAAAAGCATAAGCCTGGTGGCAGGGGAAGCCAACCAGCGGCCACCATGTTTTTGCGTTAAAAACTGACAAGAAATTTGATTATGTGTTTTTGGAATCCATAATAATGTCTTAAAACAGGCAAACACAAAAATTAGACAGTTAAAATATATATATTTTTTGAACTTCAGTTAAATCCTAATCTTAACTATGTAAGGCAGGCAACATTTAAACATAAAATAAATATTATTTTTCAGTGTTCAATACACATGAACATTATGTACCTGTCTTTCTTCGTGTGGTGTTTGTCCGTCCAGACGGCAATACTCATAGTTCTTCCACATGCAGTAGTCCTCCAAGATGTCCAGCATCCTGGTCATCTGACTGAAGATGAGCACACGGGAGCCTAAACGAACAAACAAAACAGCTCAGGACGCTCAGAAGTCATCCATCTGTCCATCCATCTTCTTCCGCTTATCCGGAGCTGGGTAGCAGCCTAAGTAAGGAGGCCCAGACTTCCCTCTCCCAGCCACTTGGGCCATCTCCTCTGAGAGAACCAGAGATACTTAAACTCCTCCACTTGGGGCAGGACATCTTCCCTGACCCAGAGGAGGCGCACTACATTGTTAAGCTTTGGGAGAAAACTGAACCTTTCCTGTGTTTAGTAAAAATAATTTCTGTAATCCATTTACTCTTCCAGACCGTGTCAGATTGATATGAAAAGCTAGCTGGATGTCAAACAGCTACACACCCTGCTCCTTCATTTTGGGCAGCAGCTTGTCCAGCACCACCATTTTGCCGCCGTTCACCACCAGGTGTAGGTCGGTGGTGTAGGGCGGGCCGGGCTCCGCCCCGTCAAACAGGTACGGATGGTTGCAGCATTTCCTGAGCTGCATGAGGACGTTCAGCAGACGCATTTTGTCCATTTTGCCCGCAGAGTTCAAGATGTCGATGTCCTTCATGAGAATCTTTGTGTACCTGATGGGTGGAAATACAGCCGATGTCTTTAGACGTCCAGTTCAGACCAAATTTAATGTCAAAGAATCTTGAAGCTTCGATGCTCACCACTCGCGCTGCATTTTACTGAGACCCACGTAAATCTTGATCTCTTTTTTGGGAAGCAAAGTTTTCTCGACGTCTGCTTTGATACGACGAAGCAAGAAAGGACGCAGCACCTGAACAACAACAACACGGCATTTAAAGGGATATTCAACCCAAATACACACTTTAAAAGGATGAGATTTACATTAAATGTTTGGAACTTACAGTGTGAAGACGTTCAACCAGCTTCTGGTCGCCCAAGCAGTTGTTTGTGTCAAACCATGAGTCGAAATCCTAGAAAGAAATGAAAACTTGGTAAGTAACCTGATGCATGAACTCGGTCAGGCGACAGGGGAAAACAGGATGGAAGTAAACACCTCCGATGAGTTGAAGACGTCAGGCAGCAGGAAGTTGAGCAGAGCCCAGAGCTCATGCAGGTTGTTCTGAAGCGGCGTTCCAGTCAGGAGCAGCCGGTTGGTGGTTTTAAATTCACGCACAATTTCTGACAGCTGAAAGACGTGACATAAATTATTACTGCTATTAACAACATTCTACATTCAAACGTACTAATTCGAAGTTACAAAAAAAGTTTTCTGGCTTTTAACAATTATAAATAATTTTGGTAATTCTAAATGAAATAAAAAAAGTTTAGTCTGATTTAACTTTAGACTGTGAGAAAACATTTTATTAGGTATTTGAAAGTATCTGGTTTTAACTGAATAATATTTATAAGTTTAAGTTTTTAATCAAACATTAGATTGCACTTTGTTACAAAACTGTGTAGTTTGAATATTGAGCATTTTCATTAATTTATGTAGAAATCAAACACTTTCCAAATCTTTAAAACACCTAAATGAAATTCAAGCATTTTCTAGCACCCATATGAACCTTGAAGAGGGCAAAATGTCAGCAGCTCCTGACCTTTGACTTCTCGTTCTTAATCCTGTGAGCTTCATCGATGACCAGGTACCTCCAGTTGAACTTCTTAAACACGGCCTTTTCAATGATGAGCATTTCGTAAGACGTGACGCAGACGTCCCACTCTCCTGGCAGCAGGACGTCTCTGATCAGGGCGGTCTGAAGGAAATCAATCAGAACCCAAATGTTTCAAATGACAGAGTTTTAAATCAAAAGCCTTAGATTAATCATTATGTCACAGCTTACACGCTGATCCCGATCTCCGATCAGGCAGACGGCGCGCAGAGAGGGGACCCATCGTTTGAACTCGTTCATCCAGTTGTACAGAGTGGACTTGGGGACCAGCACCATGTGAGGACCTGGAATGTTTCTGTAGTGTTTCATGTAACCCAGCAGGGCGATGGTCTGGAGGGTCTTCCCCAGTCCCTGAACAGGTTCAGAGAACATGTTGAAGGCCAGAAACTAACTGGAATTACAGCTGCAACTAACCGTTATTTTAGTCATCAATCGATTACTTTTGATGATTAATCAGCAAAAAAAACCTGGCACATTTTGCAGATGATTCATTTGAGTCTTTTTAGACAATATTAACACATTAAAAGATGTGAATAATTCAATTAATTTTTAAAATAAGAAAATATACACTTTCTTTCCTAAAATGCAAAGACATAGCATTACTTTAGTGAACATTTGATCTACAGTGGAAAATAAAAACTTTTAACATACAAATGTGAAAAGCTCAGCCGTTTCTGCTTGACTTAACATAAATACGATGGAGGAGAAACAGTTGACTGTTTTCTCTATTAGCTGATTAATAACTGGATGATAAACGGTGATTAATGGAAGTTGATTTTTTCACAGAATTTGAACAGGGTGAAACTAAACAATGCCACTTGAGTTTTGGGTAGAGTATATCTATAAACTTTTTTATTTTATGTCATCTTAAATGATTGCTCTGACTGTGTCATATCAGAAAATTGCCTCTTTTTTTGAGTCTGTATACTCCAGTTAACGATTAATCAATAACTTAATTAGTTGACGATTATTTCAACAACTGATTCATTACAATTAATAGTTTCAGACCTAACTGTAATTCACCCACATGCTTTCATCAGCGGGGGAAATACTGACCATCTCATCTGCCAGGATGCCGTTGATTCCATTTTCATACAGAGAAATGAGCCAGTTCAGACCACGGATCTGGTAGTCCCTCATTTTTCCTGTTTTCACATCTGAAATGAGACATGAGAGAGCGGTCAACCTGAAGAACAGCTCTAAAATTCCCTTCAGCTCCGGAAGCCGGTCTGCGCTTACAGGAGGGAGACTCATCAAAGCGAGTGCACACGTTGGTGGTCTTTGTGCTCTCGTTGAGAAGCTCTTCATCTTCCTCTTGCTCGGTGCGGCGGTGCCGGTTGCTGAAACACAGAACAGGAAATGGGTTTAAGTTTCTGAAGGTTAAAAACAAGCCGAGTTGTTGGGCCGAATACTCACTCTCCAGCAGAGAGCAGGTTCTGTTTCTCGTCTTTCTTGATCCGAGGACGGCCTGGCTTCATCTTCAGCGGGGAGGTGGGGGTCTTCTGTGCAGCCGGTTGGATGAAATGTGCAAACAGCTCCGTTTGCTTTAACAGATATTCAAACCTGTTGGTTCGGTCAGTTTGCTGCAACAAACAGGAGGAAGTGTCTTCACTCATTTACCCAGAATCACAACAGTCGGATATGATACTTCAACTACACAAAATAATTTATTTACCACTTTCTCCTCATAACCTGGAGTGGAATCTTTAGTCTTAGATGATGAAGAGGAGGAAGCATCTTGTGCATCAGCACCACCTTCTGATGAGGATTCTTTTCCAGCATCTGAAGAGTCTGATTTTTCCTGAAGCACAAGATTATAGATTAGATTTGCTTTGGAATATTCTAATTCCATAGGATCAACACTCCAAGTAAAATGATGAGGAACAAGACCTCAGCTGCTTTCAATGAAAATAAATTATTTAAAAATATATTATACTTACACTAACAACCTGGTGTCATGCCATGTTTTAAGAGATATTACTTTAAAAACCAAAAACTGATTATTAGAATCTAAGTGCCCTAAGTAAAAGGCATCATATTTGAAAATTAATAAGTTGAATCAGCTGGTGTAACACAAGACATAAGTTTTGATGAGGCAATTTCATATTAGTTTTAGCAGGACTAAATTATCCAATTGACAGTCCACAAAGAGCATAATTATTGTATAATAGCAGCAAATCTGATACTGTATTTATTGTTTGTACATTTTTAGTGAATTCTGTATAGTACTGCTTGGTTGTTTTGTGTTAAAACAAAAAATAATTTATCTTCAAATAGATAAATTTAGTAATAAAAATGTAACCTCAACATAAACCTACTTAAGTTTAATGGTATCCTAAAAGTTTTAACTAGGTCTGGGCAATAAAGCAATAACAAACTATATTTATAAAATGTTGAATTATTTTGCTGAACTCCAACCCAGAATCACACAACATTTTACAAAAAAAATCTATTCAGATCAAGTTCAATTTAATTGTCAAGATTGCTTGGTAGTTAGCCATTATTGCAGCTTCAAACTAACTCATTATAACTTATAATAATAATAATAGATTTTACTTATAATGCTCTTTTAACACTGCAATAAGTGTTTACATATCTGCCGTTATTTCAGTTTTCTCATTTGCTATAAATTGTCTATTGTCTTTTATGCAAAAAATAAATAAATACAAATGCACATGTTGTTCATTTATTAAATTACCATACTCGGTTGTACTTCTGTTTTATACAAATATGCCATTTTCAATAACTGCACAGTACTATTTTTGTTACATTGTAAATTTGTCTTCATTGTAAAGGTTATTCGTATTTTTATATTTCTCATCTATTTACCTTTAACTTGCTGCTAATACACTAATAGGACAATAAAGAATATTTCTATTTCATCTATTTTATGTGCATTTAATCTAACAATAAAATGTGGACTAGTATGGCGACTTATGTGCAGATTTCAGCTTTAACGGTAAATTAAATAGAACATAGAAACATACATTTTGAGTTGTTTGAGCTCGTCTAAATATATTGTATTTTGTTACACAAAAATATCTTATTTGGTAACATAGCACAGGTTAGCTTCTCACAGGCATACTGTAGTTTTTCTGAAAGGCCATATGAAGTTAGTAGGATGCCGTTTTGTTTGTTTTGTTTTGGTTTGGGTTTTTTTTATGTTTTTTTTTAAACACAACAGAAGGTGCTACAGATCCCAAACAGTTAGCAGGCTTTTTCTGACCAGACTCATTGAAAACAAAGAGACTGATAGGAAAGTTGAGAAGTTATCCTCCTCACTGGTCCAGTTAAAATGTTTACATTCACAAGCACCAAAATGACCGCGTGTATTTTACCAGTGAACAATAAATGAGGGAATAATTTTGGTGCAATAACCTTTGGAGTATAAACACTGCTTATTGGGCCGGGGAACGTTAGCTTGGGCGGCCGCTGGACGCCTCTGATGCTGCTGCTGCTGTTAGCTAACTGTAGCACCCGTCGCGGAGAGCTAACTAGCCTGGATACCTCACATTAACACTCGCACATTTAACACAAAGAGTACGGAATAACTTTCCAAGCGACGAGAGAGTGCATTAACGACAACGGTGATGTGTTTTAAAAACATTTAGTCAGTGATGGGAATAGTTTAAACCGTGTTACCTCCGCTCCTCCTGCTTCTTCAAGTTCAGTTGGTTCTTCCCGCTGTTCAACGCAGTTTTCGCTTTCGGACATTTTGACGAAAATCTCTCTTTGGTTCAGAGATATGGTAGGTTATTTAGTGCCTTAATATATCTTGTTGAAACGGCCGTTAATGTTTTTCCTGAACCTTAACGGGTTTAGTCTGAACTATTGTTGATAATGAAAGACGCGCCGGTTGAACAGCCAGCACGCTAGCAAGATTTTTCTCGCGCTACAAAGCTACCCGGTAAACGTGCTCTCTCGCGAGACTTGTAAGTGCTGCTTTCGCGGACCCTTGAAAATGTCACTTCGGCTGACCTGGTATGGCATACACACCTTACAGTGCTGGAAAAAAAAATCTCCCACTTATATTTTTTTGTCACACTTAAATATTTCAGATTATCAAAACATCCTGTATAAAGATCATCCAAATAAACAAGCAAGAAGCAAAAAAAGGAGCCAACTAAAAACTGTTTTCAAATTATGATTTAATTATTCAGCGAAAAAAAAGAGAAAAAAAAACAATTGTTCAAGCCAACCTGTTCTTGAAAAAGCAATTGCTCATTAAACCCAATAGCTTGAATGCCCCTTAAATTTGGGTTTTGAACGTGGAAGGAAAGCTATAGAAAACATTTTGCATTCTAGAGAAATAAAGTGTTTATTTGCACGTCTGGTGTGTTTTGTTAAATTAGGAACACTGTGTAACATCTGTTTGTGAACATGTTCCTTTGCTGTTCAACGCAAAATGTTTTGAGAAATGCAATGCTATCAATTTGTATTACTTACAGTGCATAGTAAAATTAACAAAGCCAACTGGTTATTGAAATAAATAGTGTAGATTTACATTGTATATCACATTGTACAGTATATTTATAAGCTACACAAAACAAATTAAATTAAATTAAAATAGCAAATAAATAAAAATTAAGGAAGTAAAATTATCAGATAGAAAATTACAGTTTCTAACTTTGCACTCGGAAATTCCGGCTTGCGACAACGGAAATGGAACGCACCATGCGTTTAGAGTGACGTAATTCCTGAACAAAATTAATAACAACCTATAAACCAATTAAAGGCAATTCTTTGTATGAATCAACAAGTTTGTAACAAGTCGTTTTGAGATAAATGTTAAAGTTCATTTTTTTATGCTAATACGTAATAATGACCATTTACATGTAAATACATGAGATTTGTAATTTCAAAGTAACATTGTGTTAGTCATATTAACTTTGTCATATTCTCTATAGTTTTTTGAAGATTAAATATAATTTCCATATTTTAAAATAATAAAAAATATATTCTGACCTCATGTATATTAATTTCTGAAATAGCAACTGATAAGCTTCCGTAGATATTCAAACATTAAATGGTCGAGAGCGTTTGAGTGGAATGCATTTTTAAATATTTGTTTTGGTAAAATCCGTACAATTTTTTATGACGTTTCACCATTAATAAGGAATAAGTATTTATTCAAATTAATATTATAATGAAGCACATCTGTACTATAACAGGTATCAGTAAAACAGCTTCTTCATCTAAAGGTCCTTACGATGAAGGGGGCATAGACATGAATAAGAATAATTAATAATGAATAATTCATGTCTATGTATCAGGCTATGTCAGAGGTTCCCAAACTATGGGAACCTCTCCGTAGACCGGGCCGTTTCTCACATAGACATAATAAAAGGATAGACGCCTAATGGACCGCTCTCGTCTTGTAATATCAATACATGTTTATATAAATATATAAACATAAATTTATATAAATATGTATATATTATGTATATGTATAATATGTGTATGTATAAACAGCTAGCTGTTTTTTTGCAGCTAGCTGGCAAAAAAAACATTGTCAGCTAGCTGTCAATGATGAATACTGAATAATATACATTACATGCTTATATGCACACACACGCTGCTAGTATCACTTTGTTAGAGTCCCAGTGTTGCTCTATAAAGAGCAGAATGACAAAAGGGATAATATTCTCACTAGTAAGTCTGGTTATTTAAAAAAATGTGAATAACTTTAGGAGTAGATATTTCCTAAATTTTCTAACAACCACAAAATGACTACATCCTGTAACAACATTCATTGTATTGGCTGACACTTACATACAACTTGGACTGAAGGAGAACAATTTAAGTGTTTTTATAGAGATTTTTAGTGAAAAAAATCATTGAGTACTTGAAAAATTTTGTTCTGGCGACAAAAGAATCCCTGATGCAAAAAGAACTAATTATCTTTATGTAGACTAAATATGTAAGTATAAATGCAAAGTAAATCTAAAGCTTTCTTAGTTACTATATAGAAATGCCCTACTTATTTTTAAAAAAACATCAAAACAGTATTAAGAAAAAGTATCTCCCTTTGAAAACAACAGTTACGTTTTACGGCAGGGGTGCGTTTTTCAGCACAACACCGGATGTCGGCAGTTGGAATGACGGTAGTGGAAGGTTAATCAGCTGATTCTGAACGCTCAAATGATACCTGAATAAAACTGTTTCATCTGTCAGGAGATGTTTGACTCGGCCTGAGAGCTTTTACATTTAGTTTGGAATGTGTTGACATGCTGAATTCAGGTAAGTTCAGGTTGATACGCTTATGAATTGCGGATGTATTGTGGTGGTATTTATGCTAAGTCAGAGTGGTACCTGACGGTTACTCGGCCTGTTTCATTGCTTTGTTGTTATTATGGTGGGATTATTTTATTTATTTGGTTGGAATATGGAGTACTTCAGATTTTATAATAATTATTATAGCGCCGTGGTTATATTTTGTTAATAATCTACTATAGCTCCTACTCGTCTATAGGCATTTGTTGCATTTAAAGAAGCAACTAGCATTAGCACGCTAGCTGCCAGTTTCTACAGAACAGAAACAAAACAGCAATTTTTGTTGTCTTTCTCCTCCTGTGTAATAAATGAAGCAGAGAATACTGTTCAGTACCAAATAAATAATTTACATTTTTATAGTTACATTGGCTTTTAAATATATAAATAATTGTTAAATGTTCACATTGGAATACTTAAAAAAGGAAATGAGAAAAAAAATAATCTTACAAATGATAGCTACCTACCTGCTAAAAGTATATTTTAAAGCTGCAACAGTAAAAACGTACTTGGTGAAAAGCTTACTTGAGTAATTTAACATAACATTTGATCATATGATTTAATAGTTGAAGTTATGAAACAAACCCAAATTAATGCTTAGCTTTGGGTTTCTTAAAAAAACATATCTATCAAGTGGATCGTTATAGCTGGGACAGTAAAAAATAATAAAAAAAATTATGTCATCAGGTAGACAAAAAAATGCTGGTATTTTAAAGACTACAACAAAAATAAATAGAGTATCTAGTTTTTACCAATCTACTCCACTTATCTCTGTCTCTTAGAGATTAGGGATTTTCTAATATAAATCAATGCGAAGCGATCTGTTCTGGAGCCTGTTGCCTGGTTATTATTCAGATCTCACTAAGTTACAGTTGATTCAAGACTTGTGACTTCATGGGCTGGTGTTGTGTGTTTGAGTTAAAGAAGGCTGTAGTTTGGTTGTTTGAGACTTGAACAATCAACTAATTCTCAGAAACAATGTGCTGCTCACTATGCTCACTAATGTGTCTCCTTGGTTATTGAATGTGTTCATTAAAAAAACAAGTCTAATGACTAATTTATTTATTTTTCCAAGTATAATCACTTTTTACCAACTAATCACTTTATTTTGTCCTCTGCAGCTCGAGATCATGGACAAGATTCTGGAGGGCCTGATCAGCTCCGATCACTCTGTCCCGGTGAAGAGGGCCATAGTGAAGAAGGTGGTTGAAGCAGCAGAGAACGACGTGACGCAGGAGCAGTGTCAAGCCCTATTCACACTCACCACCCGCCTCATCTTACTTGGTGACAATGCTTTCCAGAAGCAGATCGGCCTGCAAGTTCTGGAGGCCTACGCTCGCTACCACCGGCCCGAGTTTGAGCTCTTCTTCTGCAAAGACTTTGTGCTTGGTTTACTCCAGCAGGGCTACGGGCAGCTGGAACACAGAGACGCTGCCATAATCGATTACATCCACTGCTGCCTGCGGCTGCTCATCAGCTGCCCCTCCGTCCTGGAGACCTTCAGTGTCATCCAAGTGGAGGTTTTGAGGATGGTGTGCGAACGCCCTGAGCCAGCTCTCTGCGCCCGACTCAGCACTTTGCTGTCAGACTTTATGCAGTGCATCCCGAGGGAAAAGTCAGGCGTCTTGTTCTGCCAGCAGCTAGTGAGGACCATCAGCTGCTTTCAGTGCTGTGCCAGCGAAGAGCGGGAACTGAGAGAGTATGTAGGCCAAGTGACGAAGGTCAGCACTCTTCTACAGAACATCTGGAAGGCAGAGCCAGCCACACTGTTGCCCTCACTGCAAGAAGTCTTTGCTATTATCTCCTCCACAGGTAAAGCTGCTTGAATTGTTACAGACTTTCTGTTTGTTAAAATTGACAAATGAACTGATATTTTAAAGTAAAAACACTGCAAAAATACAACATTTTACCAAGTATTTTGTCTATGTATATATATTGGTTCACATGAAATAAGTCAAAAGTCAAAACTAATTTAAAAGTAACTTTTCAGCAATATATATAAGCTTGTTTTAAGTCAATACTTCTTTTGATATAGATAAAGTACTAGTTCCTCTGGCAGATGTTTTTCACTTTTAGCAAGACAATTTTCATGTTTTAAGTGGGGAAAAAAATCTGCCAGTGGAACTAGTATTTTTGTATGTACATTCAAGATTTATTGAGATATTTTTGTCTTAATTCAAGTCTACTAAAATATTTGCACTAGAAGTGAGACAGAGATTCTTGGTAAGATTTTGTGTTTTTGTAGTGTATGACTTTAAATGTTCTAAAATCTTGAGTTAATACAGGACAAATAGTGTAGGATATTTTATTTTTGTGTTGCCAACTGAAACTGCAAACATACTCACAAATTGTTATTATTCATAAAATAAAACAGGAAATAACATGTCTGAGATTTTTGTAGACCACAAACACATGGTGAATCGTGGTGCATCAGCTGTTTTTTGTTGTTGTTTTTTTTACAGGTTGGCTTTTTATTGTGTCTGCAGATTTGTTTTAAATGTTTCTATCTAGATGTTAATAAGTATCTAAATAGAAACAACTCACAAGCTTCAAGGAACATATTAAAATATTTTATACAGAAAAATAACTCGATGTTGTTGTCCTTTCAGACCCATCCTTTGACCCATCTATTGCCCTGGCTAGTCTGGTCCAGCACATCCCTGTCCAGATGATCACTGTGCTCATCAAAAGTCTCACCACAGACCAGAACGTCAGAGATGCAAGCATGACCAAAGCTCTCAGCCGGTAGCTCAATGTCTTTTTATTCTGCACTTATATTCAACACTTGTAAGCTGTAGGATGAAAGCATGTTCTAATTTCAGTGTGTAATATGCAGTTTATGCTTGTTAACAGTTGTTTGTTGTGTGTTTTAAAGAATGATCGACTGGTTGTCTTGGCCGCTGGCCCAACATGTGGATACCTGGGTCATCGCTCTGCTGAAAGGACTGGCTGCTGTTCAGAAGTTTACCATCCTTATAGATGTCACTCTGCTGAAAATTGAAATGGTTTGTAAAACTTCCTTGGTTTACGGTTCTTTGGAGAGGAGGTTGGATTTAAATATTATGTTACCAATGTGTGAAATAGATTGATTAATTACTGTAGTTCATATTTATTGCTGGTTGATGTAATTGATTTTATATTTTAGGCCTTTTATGACAAATGTGTTAAAGAAATTGACTTTGATTTGTCCTAAATTTAACTTATAAATATTTGCTTTCTGTTTATTTTGACCTGCAGGTATTCAACCGTCTGTGGTACCCTATTGTGCGGCAGGGGGCGCTATCCGTGCTTTCCCACATGCTGTTGAGCTTCCAGCACTCTCCTGAGGCCTTCCATTTGGTAAGAGGTCCTCTGCCTCCTCACAGCTCATTTCCTCCTCATGTGACCAGATTGTTTGTTCTCTCATTTTCCTTCTGTTCTTGCTTAAATTACTTTGAGGCCACACAGACCCTCCTCAGTAATGATCTGCAAAGCATCTTAAATGCCAAGCAGTGGCCCTTGAACCAATTTAATTAAAACCTAAAAAACGCAAAATGATCAGCTGAACTCTCTGTGGAGGTCCTGATGTTCATCTCCTTCCTGCTGCTCATTTGATGGGAACATTTTAGCTTCATCGTCCAGAATTTATTGTTTTTATTTCCTAATTTTCTGTTTTTTGCCTTTCAGGTTGTTCCACTCGTGCGCCCTCTAGTTCAGACTCTAAACACTGATGGTCTCCCCACCAGTCAAACCTTCCTGCTCCAATTCACTGAGCTTATACACTGCATGATGTACCAGTACTCTGGCTTCCCTGACCTCTACGACCACATATTGGAAGCCATAAAGGTGAAGAACTGATGTTTATGTTGGTATTTTCTGAGTTAATTCAAATCAAAAAAGACTGCTCTGTAAATAAGGCCAGCCTTCAGACACATCCGCGTTAATTATTCCATATTCTCTTTCCAGGATTTCCCAAAACCTTCAGAAGAGAAGATCAAGTTGGTGTTGAATCAAAGTGCCTGGACATCCCAGTCCAATTCGTTTGCTTCTGGTTTATTGAGGCCAGCTGGGAAGTCTGAGACAGGAAGGACAGGTCTGATCAACCTGGGGAACACCTGCTACATGAACAGCATCATCCAGACCCTTTTTATGGCAACAGAGTGAGTCACTCAGTCACACCAACACACATGTCAAAGCTGAGAATGTGAAGAATTAAACCTGAGTTTTTGCTCTCAGTTTCAGGAGGCAAGTTTTGTCTTTACATCTTAATGGCTCCAACACAGTAATGAAGAGGCTGCAGCTCCTTTTTGCCTTCCTGGCACACACACAGGTCTGTTATGTCTTGACTAATGAAATATGTGTGAAGTTGGTGGATGTCATCATGAGTTGTGTGCTTTGGCCTACAGAGGGCAGCGTACGCTCCCAGGAACTTCTTGGAAGCGTCTCGTCCTCCCTGGTTCAACATGGGCTCACAGCAGGACTGTTCAGAGTATCTCAGATTCCTTCTAGAAAGGTACAGTGAGTCTCCAGCGCTGCTCCTTATGCTCAGCTGTTCCTGTTGTTTTATTTTTGCTTAAAGCCAATTAAAATGTCAAAGCTGCAGGCAGGAAAGATCTCCGGTAACACGTAGTCTTGATTGTGCCATTTTGTAGCACAACAGGCCTTTTGATCAGTTACTCAGTACTTGGGTTTTACCACATACTTTTTTAGTCTTACTTGAGTAAAAATATGCTGAAGTACAGCTACTCATTTGTCTATAATCTTTGGCTACTCGACCCACCTCTGCTAATGCCAAGTGTACTCATATTTTTAAGGTTGCACGAAGAGGAGAAAACGCTTCACGTTCTGCAATCAGCCAAGCCAACAGTAGCCTCCCTGGTTGATCCGATCAGCAGAGACCCAACAAGTCCAACAACTTCTGAAGACCGCAAGGACTGCCATTTGGTTGAAGCGGAGAACCGATGCGCAAACAATGGAAGGACTTTGATAGAGCGGATGTTTGGTGGAAAGCTGATTACAGGCATTCGGTGCATGCAGTGTAACAGCATCTCCGAGAAAGAAGAGCCTTTTACAGACTTGTCTTTGGCCTTTTGCCCGTCTTCTTCCTCTCAGGGCAGTCCCAAAGCAGAGAGACTTACAGAGGAAGGCAAGGTGCTCTGTCAGGGATCTGTCAATGGTGGCAGCGAAGCTCCTGAAACAAGCAATCTAGCTACTAATGTTCAGTATGAGCCAGTGACGAACGAACCCCCTCTGTCTGTGCCTGACCTGGTGAACTATTTTCTGGCTCCTGAGATCCTGGATGAAGACAATGCGTACTTTTGCGAGAAGTGTGTTTCCCTCCAACGAGCTGAGAGGACCATGAAGGTGGTTTCCGCGCCTGAGTACCTCATCCTCACGTTGCTCCGATTCTCTTACGATGCCAAAAGCCATATCCGCAAGAAGATTCTAGATAATGTCATCATCCCGCCAGCCCTGAGACTTCCTGTCCATGCCTCTGCGACGCCAGTGCAGTGGTCCTCCGCCTCCTCGTCTCCTTTGCAAGTTGATTCCCCAGAAAGCAGCGAGAACCTGGCTAAGAAACTCAAACCATCACAAGGAGAAGAGGAGGAAGAGAGGAAGTTGAGGTTAGATGAAGCTGAGAAGATGACCAGAGGAAGAGAGACTTCAGTCCAATCAGTGCCCTATATGCTCAGCTCTGTCGTGGTGCATTCTGGGGTTTCCTCGGAGAGCGGCCACTACTACTCCTACGGACGAAACATCAACGGAGCGGATGGGACGCAGCACTCAGCGGGTCTGTCTCCTGTCAAACAGGATTCAGCGAGCGAACAGGCCGCTTGTAGCCTCTGCACATCAGAACAAGGCGACTCATTACCCAACACGGGCCTGGAGGCGAGGGACTGGCTCCTATTCAATGACAGCAGAGTGACGTACACTTCCCTACAGTCAGTACAAAACATCACCAATCGCTTCCCCAAAGACACAGCCTATGTGCTCATGTACAGGAAGCAGGAGCTGCCAGGGTTGAATGGAAACGAGGGACAAATGGCAAATGGAATGAGGCTGAATGCCGAGCCTCCCCTGCAGAAAGAGCTGCTGGATGCTATCATCAAAGACAACAAGCTGTATTTACAGGTAATTCTCACAGATTTGCATTACTGTGCAGTGAATTTGCAAAGTTGCAACTAGGGCTGTTAGGTAAATCAAATGATTGAAAATTTGAACTTCCTCAGGGCAAATTATCTACCTCAAGGATTTGTTAAAGCTGCAGTATGCATCTTTTATAAAATATGTTTTTGACATATTTGTAAGTATGGAATGAGAGATAATCTGTGGAAAATAATTGAGCTCCTCTGCCTTCTAGTATTAACTAGAAATAGCCAATCAGAGCCAGGAAGAGGGTCTTATCGCTGTTAATCAGACCCATTTATGCACCATTGCTCTCTGCTACGATAGAGCGTCTCTCTGTCATGAATGCTAATACCTAGTTAGCATGATCAACGACGACGGCCGATAAACAGTTTTCCTGTAACTGTAAGTTGTTTCTCCTCTATCAGCACATTTAGCAACATGTTCATGTGGTTGATTGACAGCACTGGCTCTGATTGGTTGTTTTTGGTCGGAAGCGGTGCATTTCTTCAGATGGCAGTAGCGGCACAGGGAGGAAGTGGAGGAGCTTGACCTTTTCAGATTATCTATCTCATTTTATGCCGCCACGACCTGGTGATAGTTTTTTTTTTTTTTTTACATATTTGTTAAAACTAATATAAAACATATATAAAAACATTCATAAAAGTTATGTACTGCAGCTATAAATTATGTTTTATTATTCATTTCCAATATTTGTGTTGCGCAACACTCTCGCTTCCGCAATAAACTGTTGACGAATCCTAAGTGCTATGGAGGGAGAAGGCGAGGGTCAGAAAGAAGCGCCGCCAAGGGAGACACAAAATGTCAGATCACTTTAAACTAAATAGAAACAAACACATAGCTCAGCACGTTTACTGTAAAACAGAATTGGTGTTTCACAAAGCAGAGCCTCGATGCTCCATCCTCCAACATCCCAGCAGGAAACATCCATTACATGCATTGAGCTCACTTGTGCCTGCTGACTGGTGACATTTATGTTCCTTAAGAAAAACACAAACTTATTTTAACTTATCTGTGATTGTTAGTAGAATCTAGCATGTGGTACATGTTCAAGGAAATGCATGTAGCTACTTCCTGATCAAAAGTGATCTAGAGAGAAACCTGTTTTATAAAAGTTTTTTCATACTTCAAACTTGAGACTAAAAGTGAAGTGTAAAATAAAAGGCATTTGTTACTAATTTCTCAGTTTAAGTTAGTTTTTTAATTTTTAAAGATTAATTTGAAATGTTTTATTTCTCATATGTTTTTGCACTTTAAAACAGTTTTTCCATACATCAAACTTGAGACTAAACTTGACTTTTGAAACATTTAAAATTTTACGTAGTAAGTTTTCTTATTAAAAGTTAACTGTACTGTTTTTTTTACTAGCAGTTCTCTTTCATATATTTCTTTTACTAGCTTAAGTAGCTTTTACAGAACAGGACAATATTTTTTTATTCAATAGCTCAATTAACCATCAGAATACTATCAATAATCATTTACAACTGCCCTAGTTGCAAACTCACATTTTGACGTATTTTATAGGGATTTTGTAGAGTTGGGCAACATGGCTGAAAAACCTATCACAACATCAGCCGATACCGATAATTGTCAATTAGTTTTGTTGTTTTAAGTATCTGAAATGCTGCCAAACCTGTGTCGTGACCTTTCCTGTTTTGTCCACAGTTTCCTTTCGAGCTGTTGGACTCATTTTCTCCCTTCACTGCACGCCATTGTTTTTTCTTTTAAGCGGTTATGAGGCACGGTGGCGATACCTGAAACTGCTCCTATGCAAGTTACTCAACAAGTTATTGCTAGGTAACAACAGAGTGAGTGAGTTGCTATGTAACCAAACAGTGAGTGAGTCAGTTGATGTCAGCAACGCCTGAGAGGTTAGCATGGCTAGCAGCTAAAGCCTTTCCTACAACTACATCTCCCAGAATGCTATGCAGTTCTGGATCGGAGTTTAGTGAAATTACTGAACATTCTGACATCTTTTTTATTGGTACTGATCACATGTAAATCTCGATATATAACGGTGTTGATTTGTTGCCCAACCCTGGGATTTTGTTTTGTTGATCAAATCAAAGCATAAAGGATAAGGGAAGTTTTGCACGTTTTCCAGAATTTGCGTGTATTTGTATTTGGTGCCTCCAAATAAACACTCCTCCTATACTGCCACTACATATTTACATTTTTAAATGTTTGCTTCCATCATCTTTGCACATGTACACACTTACATTTTTGTTCATGCTCTTTCTTAGGAGATAGCACATGCTTAGCCAGAATAAATAGGGGAGATTGAAGGGGAGTCTGTGAAAATGTGGTTTGAATTGGAATCTATCCCACACTCATCAGACTTGTATTTGTAAAAAAGAAACTGAAAACGGGTCATTTATCTTCCACTTCATAACTTTGCACTGCTTTATGATGCTGAGTGAAAAACTGTGGAGGGGAAAAAGCTCAATGAGTTTGATTACATATGCAAGAAAGTGTAAGTGTGAAGTGAGCTGTAATTATTCTTACCACTGATTTAGAAGTTTGTGGGCATGTTTTTGGAACAACTGCTTACTTTTCATTTTCAACACACAATCGACTTAAAACATCATTTCCGTTTCTCTTCACAAGTAAGATTTTATCATTAAAGTGGAGGATTAATCCAGGTGGAACGTAGCAAACAGAGACTGAGCCGCAGACTAGATTGATTTATGTATTCTGGTACTCCTCGAGTGAAATTCAGACTCTTCTACTCAAAAATGTGAGGTGTAATTTCACAACTCACTGAGCTGTGGTGTGTTAAACTGAAACTCCACCGAGTTTGTGTAAATAACTTCGATGCATCTCCTCTAGAGGGAGCTATAACAACGTGATGTCCATTGGAATGCCTGCTCTGTTTCTTAAAGAGTTTATTTGTCCGTATTTCCAGGGTGCGTTTTAAACTTAATCAAGCTTGGTAAAATATTTGTCTGTCTCCTTGGTGATCAACAGGAGCAGGAGCTCAGCGCTCGGACCCAGGCTCTTCAGGCGTCTTCGTCTTCCTGCTCATTCAGGCCAAACGGTTCAGATGACAACAACCCACCAGGGAGCTGCGGCCCATCTGGAGGAGGAGGAGGAGGAGGAGGGGGAGGCTTCAACACCATTAGCAGACTGGTCTTCTAAAATGAAATAAAATGCAGAGGGAGACCCACATGAACTGGGGTTGACTGATCATATGAGAGGCTCAACAGTCATCTGTACAGAAAAGAAGAGCTCTGCTATAATTTAAATGTTTTCACACACTGAATATCAGGAAACTGGCTCTGATTCTTGGTTTTCTTCCATCCAAAGAGATGGATAAAAATGTTTTCTTTTTTCATTTTTTTTATCATCTAATGATTTATATTTCTTACTTTAAAAACCCTGGAGAATACATTTTTAAATACAGTTAAAACCAGATCTTTACATACAGTATAAAAAGACAACTTTTTTTTTTTTCATTAAATTATATAATTTTTTACTAGGTCAGTCAGGATTACTAATTTTTTCTAAATGCTAAATTGCAGAATAAGGAGTAACATATATATTTTTTACTTTCTTCATAGATGTATACTTGTTACCAGTAATTGGTAAAAGTGTTTTTTTTTAACCATATGATTGGTTCCAACATTCTTGATTTCCTTCCACAAACATCTCACCAAAGTTTGCTGGAATTTTTGTCCATTTCTCCTGTCAGAAATTGTCTGAATCGGTTTGGTAAATTTTGTTCTCACACCCTTGTTTCCAATTCTATCTACATATTTTCTTTGTAACTTAGAGATGCAATCTCCAATTCATTGATTCATTGTCCTTTAGTCACTTTGAAACTAATTAAGCATTTGGCAGACCTGTTTGCATCCAGATTTTTAACTTGGTGTCTATTTTGTAAATTGCACCTGTCCCACCAGACATGATGCTGCCACTTCTACACTCCTTTTTACGACATTTTTCCCCTTCAAATTTAGTAATGTTTATTATGGCTAACACTTTCATCTTAATTTGATCAAAAAACCATTTTTTTCCTGATTTAAAGTCCTTTCCCTTTGATCTGAATGTCTGTACAGGACTCATTTCAGCGATTTTAAATTAAATGTTGAACTTTCACAAACTGTTTAAAGGCAAAACAATTGCCGTAGCTGTAAATGTATTATTTTAAAGAAAGTAGTAAAAGTGTTATTTAAAAATATTCCTTAATTTTGATCATTCTAGTGGAAATAATATCAAAAATAAAACAGGAACGGTTTAGTCTGATTTGATGTCAGTGAGAAAAAGTTGTCTTTTTATACGGTCCATGTAAATATCTTGTTTGAACTGTACATGTATCCTCCATGAATAATAGAAAATATAGCCCAAGTACCTGTATAGTTCAAATTTAAAAGGTTTCCTTGTTTTTAAATGCACATTTTTACTTTGAAATATGTAAACATTTTGAAATGCCTGATTGGGGGATCAGTGTTTCTAATATTTCCTCACACAAAGATGATAGTTCATGTTTGTGTATTAAAACCACAGCTAAAATAATTGATCTGTAACAAAGTGTTTTTATTATCCTGTACTTCTAAACACAGCTTTGGGACTTTGCTTACTTCTGTGATGCATCACAAGCTATAAACCTTTTCTCAGAATGGAAAGTTTTTCAGGAAATTTGAATTTCTTCAGCGTGTGCAGTTTGTTGTTTTAAAGGTTTCATGCAATAAAAATGTATATATACGAATGAACCGTGCATTTTTGTATAATTTCAGATTATTTACCTGAAAATAATTTGAAACAACATATTTAATCCAGACATCCCTCTGTTCCCATCAACCAGAACGGATATATGATCCTTCCAGGGGATTCTGAGACCTCCAGCTGATGTTTCTTTGCACAGTGGGAAGATTACACTCGTGTCTTATAGAAAAGCAGGACAAGTCCCAGGTTCAGATTCCATTCAGTTCACTTAACATGTTTTTTGGCATGAAATTCATTATTTTTGTTGTTTTTTCTTCCATCTCATCAAACCCAATCTGCCTTCAGCCCTTCCCTCAGCATGATGCTTCCCTCTACATGCTTTACAACACAGATGGCCAACAATATAAAACTTGGTGTCTGACTTCCTCCACAAACATTCCAGGAGATGGTGAATACTCAACTCAATATTTCTTACATTTTATTTTCATTTACTTATTGAATCTCTATTTTGCCAGTAAAATCCCACTGAGATTTTATAAGAGAATCCTGGTCAAGAGTGGCAATATTCACAACAAAAACATTAAAAATTAACACTGTCAAAAATCAATAGAAACATTTGCAGACAAATGATTTCTTCTCTAAGCCAGTAAGAACAACCATAAAAACATCTATTGCCATAAAAACAACTTCTCATTGGCAATTTTTTTTTTAGCTAAGTTAATTATTTTTTGTTTGTTTTTTCTCTTTGGCCCTTTTTTTGTTCAACCCTTGTCAAAATGTTGTAATATCTCCCAAATGAATGGAATTACCTTTTAAACTATTAAAAAATTTTCCTGTTGCATCTCTAAAGAAAATTTCCTGAATTTGATTTACTTTGGCTTTTATTTTAAGATGAGTCAAAAACATGGATTAGAAATGGTTCTAATCAGCCACCGTATGTGTTAACAAGCTGATCAGAGAAGAAAACAGAACTGTGATTTGTCAAAACAAGCTGCTGGATTCTCTGCATATTTTTTTTTTTTTTTTTTTTTTTTTTTTTTTTTTGGTCAAAAAAAAATTTTTACAAAAAAGAAAAGGGGAAAAAAAGGGGGG
>NW_015112694.1:23923-35567 GCF_001443285.1 Poecilia latipinna | reverse complement strand
AACGAAGAAAAAAAACAAACTTTATGTTGTCAAAAAAAAGCTGGGGGTTTTCTGCATTTTTTTTTTTTTTTTTTTTTGCTTTGGCTGCAAAAACTATTTTGCACAAATGGAAGTAGGTACAAAGCGGGGACTGAAAAAAGGAACTGGGAAATCACAAGTACATATCCCCCCCTTGCCATGTAGAAACAGCTTCTACACAAGGCTTTGTTCCCAGAACAGATAAAGAAACAAATATTTGCGTCCCAGTTGAATACTTCTTTATTTCAATATTCAGTTTGTGTTTGCAGTCAGTTTTCTTAACTTGTTCAGTGTTTTGTGTCACTTTTGTCTTTATTAAACTTGACTGATTTAAATCTCTGCAGACAGTAGTGCTGTTACGGCCCTGTGGTTTTCCTATGTGGTATTTATTTTGTTTTTCTTTGTGATCATTTTGTATGACCGGTTTTCTGCTATAAAAATCTCTTAAATAATTTTTATATACATGTTTGATGTTAAAAAGTTGTATTTACTTTTTTATATTTTATACTAATTTGTTGTTGAAGCAGCAAAAATACAGCCATGTTGTTGTGCCAAATAACACACATATTACATGTGTGTTATTTGAAGACATTTATTTCACCAGAATGACTGATGTGTCAAACAGAGCCTAATATTCAGGCTTACCACAATATTATAAACAATGTTTAAAGAAGTGCTGTGTCCTTTCAGTGGATGTTCTTGTAACAATAGCATTCCATTAACATTCCTTGGATACCAGTCAGAGGGGAAGGGACCAGGCTTTTGGCAGTGGACTGGATCACTTATAGATGAGTCAAGTCATTTTGCTCAGTCGGTTGAAACGGAATATTTGGTTAAATGTTTAGTCTGTATGAGATCTGTTGACTTTGCAGTTGTTAAGTAGCTATTTGAATAAGAGATACGATAAAGTAAATTTGTTTATTTGAAATTGCATGTCAGCCACTTTACATGTGCATTGCGAAAACTGTTGTGATTTTGTAAAATGCATTGCTCAAAACGATTTACTTAAACAGAGATGTTGCAAAACTAAAACAATCGTTGCATTGTTCTCGCTGGATCACCGTGCGCTTGTGGATATTGTAGTTTAGACGTGCAAGGTTCTGTTGGGACACCTGAGGCTGTACCAGAGAGGTTGGGAACATTCTTTGTTTCTTTTTAAACTATCCGTATCCCGTTTTGTGTTTTCGCACAAAGCTGACCTGTCTCTGTTACCTTGTGTCCTAATTACCAAATGGCAGTTTTCCCATGTTATAGGTTCAAGCTGGGGTGGCAGAAAACAGGCAGTCACTGAACTACATGTCCCATAGTTTTTAAAATCTTCAGTTTTCCTTGCACGCTGCCGCCTCTCCAGTTCGTCCTCTGAAGAAGCGAGGTCAAGTTAAAGTGCTTGACTTATGCAACTTCCGATTGGGATTTGCAAAATAATAATAGTAACACGTTAAGAAGTCATGTACAAAATAAAACTAGTCTCTACTGTTAAATTCTTCTAAGGAAGTCATTCAGTTTTCTTTTTTAATGCTAAAACATAATTACATCAGGGCAGTATATTTAAATAGAGACCAGGAAAAGAAAAGACCAGCACACTTTAATGAGTATTTCAAGTTGAGCTGTAAAATTGGATCTATTATAAAACTTGTAGTTTGTAGTAATTTTACAGTAATTTTAATATCCTGTTTATGTCGATTATGAAACGGAAAAGCGGGTTTTATATATATATATATATATATATATATATATATATATATATATATATATATATATATATATATTTCTATTGTTACGATTATTTTTTTTTTAGTTTTGTTTATGTATTGAATAGTTTCTTTCTTTTGTTGTATTAGTTGCGGCTTAGATGATTCATATTAGCCAACATTGTTCGACAAGGGAAATATTCGCTAACCTAACCCTTTGACGCTGTGCTTTTATTTTGAAAGCCGACATTCAAACGTCCGGGCTCTCTTGCTTTAGTGTCAGCTTGCTTAACAGTCATGTTCTAGTGGAGACTGAGTTTAGGGAAAAGACACACTTTAGTCGGACTGTCAATCACAATTAAGGAACCATGGGAGTAAACTGCTAGAGAAGCTCGGTGTAATCGCTGTGTTTACGTCCAAAGGTTGCTTTAAATCGAGCATTATGCAGCGGTACGCTGTGGGACGTTTGCAGCCGACCTCGCCAACTGGGATTTCTCGCTCCACTCTGGACTGGAATTAGCATGGGACGTTATATTTAAGGAAACAAACAAACAGAAAAACTTCACTAGACTCCTTGTTGTTTGTCGCTTTAGCGTTTCAAAGTACGCGAGGTAGTGTTTATCTTCGTCTAAAAGGCGACACGGAGGAGGACTGCGCCCGCTCCAAGCGTGGGAAATAGTGCGTGGATTTGACTACAACTAGTGGGAATCTGTTGTGTTCATTTCTGAGAAACTACCCTGCTCTCTGTCGGTGAGTCGACTTTTTGGAAAGAAGGAGTGACCGCGTCTGTGTGGCTTCCACAGACAAGAAAAGTGCTTTTAAACTTTTTTTTCCTCTCCTGTTTCAATCACAGCACTGTGTTTCTTCTTTTTTTCTGTTTACTCCAGGCGGACGGAGACACTCCCCAGATCAGGCGAAGCCAAACGGCCACCGACCGCTGGGAGTCCGGCGCGCAGGGAGCAGAGATGAGTGGGGGAGAGGTGGTGTGTTCAGGCTGGCTGCGAAAGTCTCCTCCTGAAAAAAAGTTGAGACGTTACGTAAGTGCACTTTATATCCTACTTGTGACGTTGCGATAAATCAACCTGTGGGACCGCATCTCGCCTGCTTTTCTCTGGAGACTATGGAGCGAAATGACAGACATGTTTGCAGGCCTCATGTTGTGCACATTCAACAGCCTGATTTCGATTTTTTGAAAATTTCTTTTGTTTCTTCTTTCTTGCGTAAACTGTTTGCCTCCCATCCCCAACATCCATGAGTTTGCAAAGAATTGAAACTGTGGAGAAACAGCAATATTTTGAAATACACAGTATTGTCAGAGCTGATAAAGCTGCATAAGAAACCTGCAAATAAATATATATTTGATTACATAATCTTGCACATAAATGTAGAAATTATTCAATAATTATTTCTTTCAGAATGGAAAATATTCCATTGCAAAAATGGAAAAACAGAATTGCAAAAAGTCTGGATGAGGTTCCAAGTTTTCGTCTCCATATTTGGGTATATTTTTAAAAAAGCACTATGATGAAAAAGTTGAATATGTTTTGTAAAGTCGCAGTGATAAATCAACTTAGATTTCCTTGATTTAGGAAAATCAACCACCATCTGATACTTTTCCACAGATCTCATCTGCAAAGGTCTAGAAATCAACTACTGTCCACTTTTACTTTGCTGTGAATGTGGGCTGACTAATAAACACACAGACTGTTGTCAACTTAGAAACTTTGTTGCTATATTTAGCAGTTTTTCAGGCAAAAAAGTTATGTGTCAGTCAAAGCAGGTCAAGCTTTTTAAAGATTGGTGATCAGCCGGAAAACTGCAATCGGTGCTCCCCTAGTTTGTGGTTGCTTATTATTACAGTTATTGAAACTCATTGTATAGTTAGCTTTTTTTCTTAAAAGCCTTTATTTCTTATATGTTAATTTTACATATGATAAATAAAAAAAGACTTTTTAAAACAGAAATTCTGAAAAGTATCCTCATTTCTGTGGACTGAATGTATGGTTGTGGCCCTTCTGCATTGCTTTCTGCATCAAGGCGGAGTGGCAGGAGGGGATCAGCCTGTGGTTCTGTTGAGATTTAATGGAAGTCCTGATTGTTTGGATATAGTGACCTCCAGGCAACATGGATTCTGACCCTCTCCACTCTTTCTTGAAACTCTGGGACCTTTGTTTCCAAATGAAATACAAACTTAATTTTAATCTAAAAAGAGGATTTTTAGATCCTCCACTTCTTTTGCTCCTTAGTTCAGGTTGATTGAATTTTGCTTGACAATCCTCTCAAGGCTGCAGTTATTCCTGTTTCTGGTGCAACCTTTCATACCACAGTTTTTCCTTGCACTTAATCTTCCTTAAATATGCTTGGATAAAGCAATTTGTTAAAAACCAGCTTTTTTTTGCTGACATTCTGTGACTTCCCCTCCTTGTCGTACGGACATTTGTCAAGTCAGCAGTCTTCCCCATGATTGTGTAGCCATAATATGGCATCTGCATAACATACAAAATGTACACATGTAAGTTTCAAAACTTGAGACATTTAATTTGGAGTTATATGTAAGCTCAATCATTAAAATTATGATAAGCAAAGGCTTGAAATATTACTTACAGATTTATTCTGTTTTAGTTTTTGTCACGCTGAAACAATTTACTCCAAGCCTATGTAAAATAAGAAAAAAGAGAAAAGAAGTTGCCCCTTAAATCTACAGACAGTTTGTGGCAACAACTGCCATTAAGTGTCTGAGATCAGCTTTACCTTTACCAACTTTAACTAAGCCACTCCATTAGCTTAATATGTTGGCGTCATTAACAAATAAATTAGTTTTTCTGAAATCCTGTCTTAGTTTTACCCCAGATGTAATGCAGTGCACATCTTCCAAATAGTCCAACTCAGAATATTTTCATTGAAATGTTGAGGTTCAGCCATCAAGACGTTTTATTGGAAATGTGAGATTTGCCTTTGTTTCTTTTGGGTCGTCAGTTGTTTGATTGAGTCAGGAATAGTGACCTTTGGGCCAAGTGAAGTAGATGTTGTTCTGGGTTTATTTGTGATCTCCTGGATGTGTTTGTTTTTCTCTTAAAGAAATTTTGTTGGCAGGCCACTCTGGGAATGTTCGCCGCTCTCGCATGTTTTCTCTGTTTTGTAGTTGGCTATGTTTCTCTCTGTAGTTTGCTGGAGTCACAAACTCATAGAAATGTTTTTTGATCGGGACAATGATTCATCTCAAGACTTTTTAGCTCATTTGAGAGATTTTCATGTTCTTGTCAGACCAGTTTGTGTCTCGGGTATAGAAGCACAATTGTAGCTAATTCAGGATTTAACAAAGGAGGAAAGTTGTACTTTTTACCTGCTTCAATGTTGGTTGGGATTGCTTTTTTCTTTTGATACACAAAGTCACTGGTACAGTTTGGCACCATTATAGCAGTCTTCCTTGCTCACATTGGTTTCTATATGAAAACTCAGCTGATGCATCCCTTTTGTTTGGTGTAAAATCAGCAATCATGACTGGATGTTTTAAACATTTTTAAAATGTGGTTATTGTATCATGTTAGAATTGGGTTATTTCTTAATAACATAACTTCAGCTAATGTGTGGAGTTTTGAGCTGCCATGACTTTGGTCCAAAAAAGTGGACAAAAGCTTTATAAAGTAAACAAAAATAAAGATATTTGGACGATTGTTTAAATTTGTAATGGTAATGTGAAGGACATTGAAATTAGAGATGCACCAGTCAATCAGCACTGCAGTCAGATTTCAACTGATCATCTCTGATTGGCAATCTACAAGTAGATAACATAAAGATTTATCTATTACATGTATAAACACTCATAATTTCTGGCCTATTAACACATCAGCCAACAGATACTTTGTACTTTCTTTAGTTTAATAAAAGTGAGGTAATGTAGAGTTGTCTGTTTTGAGCTGCATGTTCTGCACTTGGTGATCTTGTAGTCACTTCTTTAAGTGGGATTTAAGGCTAATATCTCTGTCAAAGAAACTGCAGCCATCTTTGTTCTTTTATGTCATTAATCCTTCAAAAATGGAATCAGCAGATCAGACCTTAACATGCCAGGAAAACCCTAATGTGTGGATTTCTAGAACTAAACTATTTATTTTAGTCAAATATGTGTTTATAAGGCTCTTGACTGCATGGATCAGATTTATTTCTATTTTTTGGGGGTAGATTTGATGTTTTAACTTCCACCTGCTGTTAAAGAAAAACTACAGTTTTATGTTAAGACTATTTACACGATCCTCCTTTGTCATTCGTACCTCCTATGTTTTGCCAGCTCCAAGCATTGAGGACAGCATGACTTTGCTTTGTTCATTTTTTTGTGCTCCTGAAATCAAATGGGTGTGTGCATGCAGAAGAGGTTTTAAATCACTGCTGAGTGAAGGCTGACTAGATGAGGAAGAAAGTCCAAAACCCCATTTATTACCTAATTGTGAACATTTTTATGATAACTCTGCATCCTTTTTCATTGCGGTGATGAGTCAGAGCTTCTCAACACAAACCGCGGCGGCGTCCTGTTCAGTGATGACGCGTCAAATTTATCTCTACAGCAAATTTTTCTAAACTGATCACCAAAGGTGCATCTGATAAGGTAACAGTGATGCAGTTAAGTGAGGTTTTCTGAAAGTATGAGAACATTTTGAAGCATGTGAGACTTTCCATTTAGTATGAGAACATTTTGAAGAGTTGCCACAAGAGTTTTTGTTTCTGGACAGATATATGCTGCTGATATTGAAACCACTTATTGCAAGTGGTTTCATTGCACGTTTTTGTACAGATCCCATAGAGAACTAATCAGGTGGAAAAAACCCGAATCGATGAATGAAACTGATCATTTATGTTTTTTTTTTCAAATCTGTCATGAAGCTGCGCTATGTTGGTCTTTCCCCAGCCACAGATTGTCACAACTATTTATGCTCCTGGGTTTTTCCATTTTGTTGCAGCTGGCTTCTCTATCTGGTTTTCCTTTTTCCTCTTTTCGATTTTCACACCATTAAATCTAATTTTGTTTCTTTTAGATGTTCTGTTGTGAAACCCTAAACAAGCTATTTCTGACATTTTTAGTTCATCTTTGTTGAGGCTATCAAAGAAACCTTGTGACTCAAAGAGAAGACGCTAACTCAGCATTTTCAGTACTCATCCTGAGGACATGTAAAGTCATTTTTGCTTTGATCAAATATATTTTGTGCACATTGATGGAAGGTCTGATATCTACAAGAAACTAATAAGTTAAGTTTAATTATTTCCAATTGGAGATGAGGGATTACTTGAAACAAAAAGTAAATGTGAAAGCTTTTCAACTTCCTCTTTCAGAGGAAGAGGAATGACTGAAGCTGAAATCAGATGGAAATAAAAACACAATAGTGAGGATTCTTCAGCTCTTCACCCCCCAGAATAATGGCAGATTGGGAAAATATTCAAATTTTGAATTGCAGAAAAAGTACACACTCTCACACAGACACAGTTCAGTGAGCAGTGCTGGATTACTTACATTTTAAACATTTACACTTTCAAAATCACAAAAATATAGCTGCATACCTTTCCCCCTATGGTTTAAAGTCCTTTAGATGTAAGATAAATTTCTGGAATGCCTAGAATTTCCAGTCCCTCCCCAACCTGTTGCTGCACAGTGGTAGACAGCTGGCTGAAAGATGGTTGCTAAACATTTGTATCATTTTCATAAAAACACAAACCTGCCTGTTGGAAAAGGCAGTAATACAGTGTAATATTCTACATGTTAGTTTGAAAGTCATTAATTAAAAATATATTTTTTTAATTACATTATAATAAGTGTAATATTATTCAAAATAAGAACAATTGTTGCTTTATGATATGATAATATAGTAATATATGTGACCTTAGCAACCCAAAAGGCCATTTTTGCTCTTAGTCCAGCTAAATAAAACTCATCTTTGGCTGCAAATGTTACCTTATGACTATGTAACTAATAATTTTCAAAACATATTTATAAGAGGAAATGTATTATTTTTAAAAGAAAGAAGAAACTTTCACTAAAAGATAGATAATGATGTAAAATGGATAATAAATAAAATAATGATGTAAAAAGTTTCTACGTAATAACAGAAATGGAAGAAATGGTTCTAACAAAAAATCTTTTGTGTCATTTAGTTGTGGAGGTTTATAAGCAATTATTCTCAAATAATAATAAGTAAAAACTCAGTTTGTTAAAGTTAAATTACTGAGAGTTATTGTGGAAAGTCCAAAGAGCAACAAGTTGCAGACCCCTATCTCAGTGAGAACTTAATGCTGGCCCATGCTTACTGTCGCACTCTAAGGTTATGTTTGTCATACTTTGCCCCTTTTATTGCTTATAAATATTGCAGGGAAAACATAAATGTTCTCAATAATTCCTTTCTAACTTGACTCAGTCAGTGTAACTTCTGTATTTCCCTGATGTTTCCCCACTGGAAGTATGTTCAGGCTTTGTTGTGGAGTTTCTGTCTCCCTTAAAAGGGCCTCAGTGGGAGAAAGCGAGGCTTCGGGGTCGAGCGGATGAAGGAAAATATTGAACCCCGGAGGTCCTCCTCAGATGGCAGTAAAACGGAGACAAGGGACCAAACTCCATGAGGCCTCTCGGCAGGGCGAAAGCAAATTTACAGCGCATGCTACACCCCGGATGAAACGGCGTCCGTTTTCCGACAATTGGCCAGAGAAACCTGTACCCAACAAATGTGACGGCACGGCCAAAGCGAAACAAAGGCCGAGCTCTTCGATTAAGTAGAGGATTCATTAAATCTGCTTAGCAAGTGGAACAGAGAACAAACGGTTTCTGTTGAACCCCCCCCCCTCCACCGCCGCCACCACCCTGCACCCCGCGTGCTTCAAGAGACAAACAAACAAGCAATCCGGACGGATTGTAACAGAGGGGTACTTGTGCAGCATTAGCCTCTTAGGCTAACGAGGTAATATTATTGCACAGTGTCCTCGGGATTGTGGGCAGCACTCTGTTTTCAAATTGCTGCTGTGATCTGCCACAGCTTGAAAATGGATTGCACATGTCATTAATAATTTAATATCCATTACAAACAAATGACCATTAAAAATTGATATTAGTTCTGCTGTTTCCCCCGTCCACTTTTATCCCTGACAACAGACTATTGTTACTGTGCTACACCTGTGTGTGTGGATCAGTTTCACAGCAGCCACACTGGTATGCACACCAGTTCAAAGGTGAAAATGTGAAGGTGAGGTTGTACACTTGTTCTTTTTTTTTTTTACAAGAAATTTTAAAAATAATACAAAATTTTCTGAAAGCTGCATTAGTAAAATGTGTTTTCTTCAATTTCAAAGCTTTCTCTGTCCTGAGGTGCTCTTTGTTTCAAAACAGGACAAAAGTGAACATGTTTGTGGCGCGTCTGCATTCTTGTTTGGATATTTATAGTGGAGTAAGCCAGAAATCATGTCATTGCCTCACAAAGACAAACAAACCCGTGAAAACAAAACACTCAATTTGAGAAAGCCCTCAGGAAAAGCGGTAGCACATAGAAGGGTGTCACAGCAGTCTTTTGTTGCCATGCGGCGAAACATGGATGAATAATAACACCCATGTTTGCTTATATTTTGCAAGACGAGAGTTGCATGTAATCACATCAGTGGTTCGCTAATCACAGCTTAAATTTTCTAAAAATCAACTCGCAAGGATCCGTTTCTAAAATTGCGTTGCAAGACGTTTGTGCACTTTTGCTTTGTGAAATTAAATAAAACTGTTTATGTTCATCTAATAGTAAGTTGCATTTGATTTTGTATGCATAGCTATACTCTTCAAAAAGTATTTACACCCTTTGCATTAGCCACAAACTTTGTTGCATTTTTGAGAAACACAAAGTTATGGATAATCATGAAGAAAAGAACAAATCAGAAAAATGTGGCTTACCACTATATTCAGATGCCTCTACTTAGATACTCCTACAAATCCACATAAATTCAGTTCAATATTTATCCCAAAAAGAAAATAAATGTTGTTGTTTAAGTAGCTCGTATCATCTAAGAATCTCAAGTAATAGTCAGTTTTGCAATGAATCAAAAAAAGCCTCTGACTGAAGATTGTTGCTATCTGACCATCTGATGGTTATGTCATTTTAACAGCTCAATTTCCAGGCAACCGAGACAATATTCCATCATTTGTTGGCGAGCACTGCTAATCCACCTCATTTGCTTTTGCCGCTCCTCTTTAAATCTGTTTAGCCTTTTTGGTTAGAAAATCGGTCAGAGAGAGATTGTTTGAAGAAGCAGAGCCTCTCTGACTCAATACTTTTTAAAACAACCATTCACTGCAGTTAGAGCTGCAGGTCTTTTGTGCTAAATCTCCACCAGCTGAGCTCATCTGCACACTGAATTACCAAATGGCCCAAGCCCACCCAGATTGCATGGAACACGTTTACAAATGACACTCCTTGGGTTTTTACACAGATAATGTGGCTGTATGTTTGGGATTGTTGTCCTGCTGGCAGGTGAACCTCCACCCCAGTTTAAAGCCTCCAGCAGGTTGGCTTCCAGGATTATCCTGTATTTAACTCAATCTTACCATCAACTTTGACTAATTTCAAAGTTTCTGCTGAAAAAAAAGCATCCACACAGCATGATTCATTATTGAAACAAAATAAGTAAAGAAACATTAACTTTTAGAATTTTTCCCCTCTTTTATTGACTATTGCATAATTATTACATTTGTTTAGTGTAAATGTTGCCTCATCCCTTCTAATTTCAGTTGGTCATCAGTTCTTAGGATTTATTGTGGCAGAGCACACAATCGATTCGGTCTTTTTCCCGTCAAAACTTTTCCATATGTGCATCCCTCCCATGCGACTTCCCTCTCAGCTCCTTCAGACTAGCCAGCAGCAATTAGCAAACACCTAAGGAGAATTGCTGAGCTCATTATATGAACAATTTCTCAGTGAAAAGGTGGTAAAGACATTGTTACAGGGTTAATAGAGGTGCAATGTGGTCACGTCCTAAAGACAGAGTTTCAGAAAGAGCAGATGTTTTTAAAGAAACGGAGGCCCAATTTCTAAATTAGTCATATTTGCTATATATAGCAATTTTAAAACAACTTAATGTTACATAGTTACTTGATTGTACTATAAAATGCCACTATATGCCTGGAAAATCCATAATACGGTCCGTTTAACTTATATTTTACAATAAATAACTAAATAAAAATTTTTTTATAACGTTCCAATCAAAAATTCATGATTAAATTTTTTTTTCTTTTCACATTTTTTTTCTCATCATCTCTCCAACTTTCTGAGGACTTTGAATAACCATGACTTAAATCATTTATTCTAATATATTTGTTTACAGCTAATCTATTTGGAAGCTCAATTTAGACATTTTACATTTTGAACCTGAAGTTTCAGGGTCTGATTATTTTATATGTAAAAAAAATCAAGCAGCCAAGTTAGACTCGCTCATTAAACTGAAGTTTTAGATTTATTTATTCTCAATTTCTCTTATAATCAGGGTATTGTGGGCTTCTTGTGTTGGAATTTGTTTGCTTAGTGGACCAGTGACGTTGTAGTGAACTGGAAGGTAAAGGCTAACTTTGGGATGTTTGTGAACAGTTGACTCTGCTTCCTGGTGCAGCTGTTTACAGTCCTGTGTGCCAAATCCACAAAGTGGTGTACAGTGCTGCCGCTGCAGCGTTCCTTTGCATCTGGATGTTTGGCTAGCTGACTTTAGCCTTCTCTTCTATTAGATATGAGTTACCATCTAAAATAATTCCTCTCTCCACCGGTATTTGGTACTTTGCCAAGTTGAACAGTTTGAAGTGCAGGTATAATTAAAAGCAGAAACTCAGAACTGTTCTGCAACAGTCAGGCTTTTTTTTTTTTTTTTTTTTTCTTTTTTTCCTGCTTTGGTTTTTTTTTTCATTTTGGAAACAAATGGGTACAAAGGTTTTTTGCGGG
>NW_015112694.1:0-20826 GCF_001443285.1 Poecilia latipinna | reverse complement strand
TTTTTTTTTCCTGTTTCACTGCTCTGGATTATTCTCTCATACTGTGAACTAATGTGATCAAAGGTTTCATGCAGGGTTCAGCTTATTTCATGTTCCAGCTTGTCGACTAATGACACAAGAAGTAAAAATAGTGTGTGTCATAAGAGTGCTTTCTATTTCCAGAGTGTAGTTGTAGTTTGGTGAGGACTTAACAGGTCCAGTATGAGAACACAGATGGCCAAAGATGGTGGGCACTAACCGCGCTGCAAGACTTGCCATCAGATTGGCATCCATGTTATTTCAGAAATGCAAAATAATCACTTGTCAGATCTTTAATGACATTCTTTTAACTGATTCGTGCAGAGTTCAGATTAATACTAAATAATTGCATGGGAATAGCTGATGACTCTGCAAGGTCTGCAATTAATAACTAAAGAAGGTGCAAACAAAAAGCAATGTGGACAAAAGAGATGAGTGCTTCTCAGTGCAGCACCATGAGGCGGCCGGCAGAGAACAGCTCTCTGTTCTCTCCCTTCCCAGTGCTTCTTGGCAGGCTGAGGCGGCAGGAATGTGAGGCTGCTCTGTGCTGCTCTTTGCTGGGCTGCAGGGTTGTGAGTGCCTGGTCCCTCATTGCCGCCGCCGCCGACTGTTTTAGTTTAGGCTGCGATGGGCCGGACTTCACTGCCCTGCCCTGTGCTGCTCCGCATTGCAATCCTCTGGCAATTGTTGATTCTTTTAACACCAAGAGGGAAGAGGAGCCGCTCCCTGGCGCCCCAGAAAGGCATGGCCGCCCCTTCCTGTGTGAGCCGCTGATGGCTACCAGATGGCGAGTGAAGAGAGGGAGAGAGAAAGAGGAGGGGTCCCTTCACTTATATTAGTTCTGCCTTTATGGTCTTCTGTTCACTGTAGGGGTTTTGCAGAATACATTTTTTTTTATGTTTACCTCCATCAGTGCAAAAACATAAAATCTTACCAACTAAAATCTTCCTAGATTTTAGAACTAGGAACTAGAACTAGTTCCTAGCTCTAATATCTTAATACACTTGAAAAAATACAACACTTAACATACAAGTAAGTTTTCAGACAGATATACTTTTGTTACTTTTGAATATCTATAAAAAGTACTAGTTCCACTAGCTGATTTTTTTCACCTGTAGCGTGAAAAAAATCTTGTAGGTGAAATAATCTGCCAGTGGAACTATAGTACTTTTTATATTTTAAAGAATTATTGACAAAAAGTTACTTGTAAATTAGTTTTGTCCTATTTCGAGTGTACTGAGGTCAAGCCTGTCACAATAAGCAATAAATCATTTTATCACATGATCAATTAAAACATGCTAGATAATTTTCACTTGTGTGATTGTTTATCTCATATGATTCTACCAAAGACTTGATAACAAAAAGTCTTCAGTCTGGTGCAGTGGTCTCAGTTAGCATTTTTTTGAAGGGCAATTTTGTTTACAGAGAGTTCTGTGTCTATTTATTTTTTTTCGGTTGTTTTGTTTATTTTCTATATTTAAAATGCCTTCCAGTGTTAAATAAGTTTATTGCTCTCTGGAAGGGCATACTTCATGTTAGTACCATTATTGTACTTGAAAATGGTCTCAAGATTTAGTTTTTGCAATGATCACCTGCTCCACCAGGTAATTTAATTCTCATTATGCAATGTAAGTGGGTTATTTTAAGCCTTTTCTTGTAGGCATCCAAGCTATTTTACCTGAAGTCATTTTACAAGCGGGAAACAAAAAAAGTGTCAGTTATAACTGACTCACGGAAGAGCTGCTTGCTCCTTGAATGTCTCACCTATGTAACGTTTTACTGAAGGCTTTCTCCTCATTCCTCTCAGGCAGAAGAGCTTGTTTGTGGTCATTCAGGAGTTTCAGCAAAGACGTATGGGAGGTGAGAGGGTGGACCAGTTCTTCCAGACTGAAAATCTTTTTACTTCCCAACAGCTCTGTCTGAGCTCTGAACACAGAGACGGCGGTTAAATCCAGTCCAGAATCCAGAATCCACGGTTTTTGATTTTTAAACTCAAGTTGTTTAAAAATAGAAATAGGATAGAATTATTTCAAGTGTAACAAAAACAAAGCTACATAATTAGATTATCTCGAGATATATTTCAGCATGGACTGAAATGAGATTCCTATTGGATTAAAAAGTACAACTTTGCGTTATCATGGTGTTTCCTCATGGTTTTTAATGAGTCCTTAATATGTTATTTTTTTGGTAACAATTAATAAAAAAAGAAATATTTCTGCTGTAAATATTGCAGTTGGCAACTAATTGGGAAAATCACCAATTAGTTGCAATAGGCTGCCGTTGAACATAGAAATATGCGACGGACAGAACTTTAGGTTCCTATTATCTGTAAGTCTAATATTCAAAATGACAAGAAAAAAAGGCTTGAAATATTTAACTCTGTTAGGGGTGTACATTCATTATTGTATCATTTATTGTGCTAAATTTCTTATAAGAATTTGATTTATCCTTGTCATGATAAATTCCAATTAATTTTTAAAATCCCCCAAAACTTGTCAGGATTGTCGATTTCACTATTTTCTCCAGTGTTCAACAAGAGGATCAATAAATATCAATAAAATTGAAGATATGGTTTAATTTCGTTACAGTCTGCAGCTTAGTGATATAAATCACACTATTACAAATGGGAATGTATTTGTGTTTATGGGGCTATAAATGCCATACAGTAACCATACAGTTACTTAAAAAAGAAGCAATTTTGGGTGCTGTGGTGGCGCAGGGGCAAAGCACAACCCACATATTGAGGCCTTAGTCCTCATGCCGGTGGTCGCAGGTTTGATTCCCAGCCTGGTGACATTTGCTGCATGTCTTCCCCCTCTCTCATAACCCTCTTTCCTGTCAAGCTACTTTCAGATAAAGGCCAAAAGAGCCAACAACACCTTTAAAAAAAAGAAGCAATTTTTATTGTTACTTTTATCACAATAGTCCACAAAATATGGTAAGTCCATATTGCCTTTTACTATGTGTAACAAATTGAGTTTCACTTTCTGAAATGAGTGATGAAAAACATTTAACTTTTTCATGATATTAAATTTTTTGCGAGGTACCTTGATCCACATTTAACACGTCACCTCTCATTTTAAACACACACACACACACACACACACACACAGCAGGCATTCTTGTCATGTAGTACTATGTGATCTGACCCTAGCTGCTATGCCCACAGCCCCTTAATATAGCCCACTGCTGTCATGGTACTTTTTGCCCCCCTTCACCTGCTCTGCTCTGAGCGTCAGTACATGTCCATGTTTATCCCAACCTGGCCGGGGGTTTTGGGGGTGTCTATATTGCGACTAGCTGTGAAATATTGTTACCATCTTGTGTTATTTCCCAAGTAATCGTGACGCAGACAGTCTTTCGGTCAAATGAGATTCATTCCCGTCTAACAGCCATTTGTTTCTCCTTTTATTTTTTAAGTCTTTTTGTTTTGAAAGGTCCAATATAAAGATGAAAGAAACAGGCTGATAAAGAGAAGAGGTTCTGGTCATGTTTTGGCCACAGTCCCTTATTGCATTAGAGCTACTATGGCTCAGTGAGATATCTTTGTCCTGGCCATCAGCCAGAGGACATGTACAGACAAACACGCACACACACACTGAGAAAAGCAAAGAGATGCAGCAGAGACCCCTGCTCTCTGAGACGAATCATTTTGGGGACTGACTGGAAGCTGTGAGGACCTCTCTCTTTCTTTTTGCCGGCATTCCAAGGAACTTTCACATGTCCGCCTCTTCCTGTGTTTTGCTCTTTTTCTTGACATGTCCTGGAAAACTGGAATACTTTCCTTAATTTTTCCATAACATTCAACAAATGGGACTTTGAGGAGCCACTTGTGGTAAAACTCAAAGGTGGGTTAGATTTCTTTACTTGACATTGAAACGCTGTTCGGTAAATTTATGAAACACCGCTCTTTCTCTCTATTTTTTTTCTTCTTTTGATCTCAAAGGACTGAACTTAATTAAACAGGTGAAAGTTTATAGCAAAATGGGGTTCCTATACTGTGTTGTGTTTCATATGTTTGAAGTATTAAAGGGAGTTATGAGGCATTTTAATGAGTGGATTAGGTTACAGGTGGCAAGTGAAGCAAGAAGATAACAGGCAATTTTGAAAGATTGTATTCTTTATTATTAAAACTCTGCAAACACACTGGCTGGATAAAAACGTACAAACTATAACATTAATTTTTTAGCAGAGGTCAAGGTTGTGATATTATTTATTTTGGTTTTATTTTGCTAAAACGATCAGTCAGCTTGACAGCTTGGAGGTTTTTTGAAACTATTAGACATCCTAAACTAAGACATCCTCTTCCTTTTTTCTGTCAACATAACTGAAAGCTGATGAATGATTGTATTATTATATTTTATTTTTCTAACTTGGTAACAGATTGTTCCTAAGCACAAAGGTTAACCCCGTAGTAAAATGTCCTAAAACTGAACAAGCATAAATGTAACTCCATCATGTCGATGCTGAAACTAATTTGACCAACGTGTCTCATATTCAACTTTGACCTTTTCCACACTAAACTAAAGGCCAATAAATAACCCAAAAGAACAGAAAAACATTTGTTCTCTTCTTATAGCTTGTTTTTGAGGTATATTCAGTGTTTTTGTCTGAGAAATGGGAAGGATGTGTATGCAGTGTGAAAAGCCTGAGGACTACCAAGGAAGTTGAATTCTTGAAGTCTGAAATGCCCTGTTCATGTTGTAGCAGCTCTTGGAGAGAGAACAAACTTCTCTGTTCTCAGTATATTTTGGAGTACAAGTGGTTTGTAGGTTGTCAGACAGTAAAGACGACTGATGGAGTAACTGGGGATTTCTTGTGATGGTTTTAGTTGTATCTTTAAATAAGGGTTCACAAAATATCACATATATTGCAATATCGGTGTGATCACTATTCATATCGTAAAAAACTGGAGTGCAATAATTGTCGGCTACTATATTCCAATATATATTTATCCTTTTGGACCAGATGCTCCCAGGGAACACAAGTTGCATCATCCAAAATGCTAAAGGTCACAGAGTGATGGAACCAGAATGAAAAAGGGGAAAGAAAAAATAGCCATACTGTGCAATTGACATCGTCATAATATTTACAACCAATCCATGATGGCATATTTACAGATTTCTTTGTGGAATATAACTCTAATATTTGCAGAAAATTCCCCTATCCACAGGTTTCTCTGTATAACATATTGATATGCAGCCTGGGAAGCTAAAATACCTTGATGCAAACCTTTTTGATTGTCTGTTGGTTGAGGTTTGCAAAGCAGCCAATCCAGGAGCAACATTAATTTTCCTTGGCACTGATTGGCTGTCCCTCCAATTGCGGAGATAAGACTTGGGATGTTACCTTCTGCGGTAGTGCCAAGATGTTTCCCACTAACGTATTTATGCATATTAGAATGTATCCCTTGAAGTATATATGGTGCAGAAGGAGCATGTCAGAAGGATTTCCTCCTTCTGAACCTCTGAAGTGCTTATAGTATCAGGAGACGCCCTCGTTCAGAAAGTCTTGCTGACCTCTCTTTTCAATTGCAAAAATATTCCCTGATTAAAAAACTTTGCCTGACGCATTGCTTGTAATTCCAGTGTCCAGTATGAAAGCAAAGCACAGATTTGTTCTCTAGATCAACATCAAAACCCTGAGATATTTGATTACACACAAGCAGATGCGCAATTGAGGTCCATGCAGACCAGGAGACAGTTGTGAGTTTGTGCGATCAGGCCACAGTAGGTGAGTTGTTCATAATTCAAGTGCAAGTGTTTAATTGTATTGCTGTATGTAATTACTGGGGCCATAGCGTTTTGTTTTTGTCACTGTGGCGAAAAAGTTACTTGTATTCATCTGCTTGATGTGTTACGGCTTAATGTGGTCTCTGTGCAGCTTGTTGAATACTAATTAAACTGGATGAAAATTAAGCCCAATTGAATATGTCATAATTTTAATAACTGACGGCTATAAGTAGATTATGACGGGATTTTGGAAGTGTTTGGAGTTCAGACCATTACTGTGCATGGGTTTTTGTTCCCTAGTCTGCCAGTATGACTGGTGATTTTAATTTATTTCCTCAAGGGAAAATTATTTAACTTCTTTGTCCTTTATGCTTCAGGTTATGCATAGCTCCTTTTTTATTGCCTCTTATGTAAACTTTGCCTTCTGTGTAAATGACTTGAAGGAAGATTGTGCGAGTTCGTCTTGTCAGCAGTGAAGGAGCCTTGTGATCATGTGAACCTAGTCTGCCATGCCAGAGGAATGTGTTGCATTTTAAGGATGCAGCTTTGGCAAGTGCATGTGACAAAAGGGAAAGAAAAAAGGTTCTGTACGAAAATGTCAAGGTTGTGGAGGAGCAAAGCGTGACCTGCTGGATACATAGATGGAAATGCAATAGGAGAAACTGTGGGAATGTAATAAACTTTGTTTCAGGGAGGATCATGTCTTGAAGTCAGCTGAGCTTCTTTTATCTGTAGCACAGCTTTAGTTCCCATGGCTCTGTGTAGGCTGCCATCTGTACATGCAAACCGTCCTCAGAGTGTGCTGATTGAATAGAGCACTTTATGAAAAAGCCTAATTGAGAACATTTAGTCTGGGAATGATTTTCAGCTTCAGTTCCCATCGGTTATAGTCAGGGAGGAATCATAATGTTTTTCTAACGCATTAGCCAGAGAGACGCTCCGTTTTCATCTTTTGTCAAAGAAACAATCAAACCAGAAGATATCCTGATTAATAGTTTGTATTTGATTAGATTTTCAGTAAAATCAAGATGAAAGACAGAAAATATGAAAACATGCATATGAAAGATTTATTCTGCATGTTTAAGTTTACCAAAACACCTGAGAGGAAACTGTCTTCATCTACCAATAAATACATTTTCTTTTCTATATAGTTTTAAAAAAGAGATCATAAGATGGAGCAACAAATGTCACCTCGTTAGTCTTATAAATGCAGTGTGTTCAGGCTCTATATGGTTGTATTATATTTTATGATTTAAAATGTTTTTACATGGCATGAATATGTTCTCTTTAAGATGCAGCTTATGGTTTAGAGATTTTGGTTCTGGTTGTGGAAATGCAAAAATATCCATTTTCAGTTCTTTTATTTGGCGTAAGGAGCACCATGTTTTGATAAAATGATCAAAGCTGCTGGATTTATTAATGAAGGCAGACTTTGAATATTCCAAACTAAACACGTGTAATTAAATTAAAGTCTCTTGATTTTCTCAAAAATCTTTAAATCTTGTAGCAAGGTGTAATGGACCTTGCTGCAGTAGACCTATAAAAAGATTGAGTAGAACTGGGAAAGAAAAACACATTTTATTGTTTTGGATGTTTATATGTAGACTTAAACGGGAGTAAATTAATATTTATTTTAAGACATGGGTCCATCAGAATCCACAGGTGTGGAGGCACACACCCACAGAAGCCAGTTGAGAAGTAAGGACGTGACGCTGTAGGGACAATGTGAAGTAATAGTTTAGCTGCAGAAACAATTCAGCATTCCTTTCTGCTTGTGATGTGTTTGAGAAATTCCTCAAGTTCCTCAGTGGCTGTGAATCAGCATACGGTCAAACACAGGAGCGCATATGCAGGGCATGTCTTCCAAGGTATGTGTTGATGCTACACACACTCACTCTCAGCTGAAAGTAAAGCAGTATCATCTGAATGCGACACCAGAGAGTGGAGGTGTGCGCCAGTTTCATGGGATGGTTTTAAATGGAGGTGTGCCGTTTAATTTGGCCGGGAGACAAGCCCAGGCATGCTGGCAGCTCTGCTCTTAAGACACAACACCTAGCATGGGACATGCAGCAGCTTTGTTGAAGAATCATTTACAGAGGAGAACAACTGCAGGGCTCTGCAAAAGTAATCACACTTCTGGAATCTCTGATCATTTTAAAGCCCCAGAAGTTTTTTTTAATAGAAATTTGAAATGACATAACAACTTAGCATTACTTTGAAAGTAGAATGAAAAATTCTGCAGGTATTCTGGAATATGCTCCCATTGGCTTTGCACATTTACAGACTGAAACTTCTTATAGCTTAAGTTCAGTCAGACTAGATGACGAGCATCTACGAACAGCAGTTTGCTTCTCATTCAGATTTAGGCTGGGACTTTGACTAGGTCATTCAGACATTATGCTTTGATTTAAGCCATTCTATTAACATTTTTAATCGACTTAATTAACTAACTGCATTTTAACTGAAAACCATATATTGATAAAATTAACATTTTTGATTCCAAAACGTTTTTAGAGTTGACATTTTTTTGAATACATACACATACAAGCTCAACAACAAATATATCTAAAGGCAGTATTATGTATTTTACAGGCACATAGTATGATATCACAATCAAGACTTGTTACAAAAACGCTATGTATATCAAATATTTTTACCAGCATTTCACTGAGAAGTAGCTCGTATAATGAGCTCAGAAGACGCGTAGTTCCACCAGATGTTTGCTAATTGCTTCTAGCTAGTCTGAAGGAGCTGAGTTAGGGAGGGTTGCTCGGTGAGGCGGAAGCTCAGAAACTACATCTCTGAGGAGGAGCTGTGCAAAGATTAAATCCCAGTGGGCCAAGACAGCAGCTTTGTTGTCCTTCACTGTTTGTGGATGTTGTTTGTGCATCAGATTTACGGGGGTACCAGAAACATGTGAATACAAAGGTTCCGGGTTGGGACTTTTGCATATTGGACAACAAAAAAGTGGCTAAGTCAGTGAAAATGTTTAGCACATCAAAATATTCATAATTTAAATGAATGCAGAAAAATTCCAGCCTTCCTTTTTGAATATTGTCAATCCACATCATGTTGCAAGGACCCTGAAAGCTTCTGAAGGCTGATGTTTTGCTGAGCAGCCAGGCACCACTTTTTTATTGCTGCACAGACATGTTATCAGAGTCCATTTCCTTATTATATGCTCAGTATCTCAAGCCATTTCCTCATGGACTGACTCTTGCAAGAGAGCTGCTAATCAGATCATGTCCAAAGCAACCTCTCACTGGCCACTTAATGTGATTTTGAATAATTTTCATTGGAGTGATTGGATTAGACTGCTGTTGCTCACTTCATGGACCATGATGGGGTTTGATGCACCTACAGTAAAGCACAGGACGGCACAACGCTGCAAGAAAAACACTCTTTCTGTGGGTTGATCAGAGAGAAGAGAATATTAACATACTGTGTAACAAGTAAGCAAAGCATTCACACATTAACACACATGCACCCACACTCTCCCACAGATGGTTTTTACGCCTGACTGTAGAGTCATCCTTCTCACTATGCAGTGATCCACGCCTGCAGAAAGCAGAGAGGACCACTTTGGATCTGCAGCTTGTGAACTGGAACAAAAGCATATGCATTCATTACTGAATGCTTGTACTATTTGTTTTTATTATTATTTATGAACTATTTTAGATTAATTTAAACGTGTGCATTTCACTGCAGGCTCTAGCAAATTAAATTTAGAAGTCTAGAATATGTGATGCTTTGTAAAATGTGCTTCATTTGTTCTGCGTGGTGGTTAAGGTGTCATCTCGTAACAAAGTGGTAAAGCTCAGGATGCAGGGCAGTAAACAGACCCTTCTAAAATAATTTCTTGCGCAACATTTTGTTTTCCTGCACACTCACTACAGAAATCAGACTTTAAATCGGGCTGATTGTAGTTTGGTTCGACAACAGAAATCAAAACATTCTTGTTGCATGAACCTCTTTATATTTGCAGTTCAATATTGGCAGATGTTTTTCTTCTGAGGAACATTACTCAGAAATATTTGTGGAAAATTTGCCTGTTTGCAGACTTCTTTCATAGAGGTTATCTAAAGTATCTGAAAGAAATGCAGCTTGGGAAGTTGAAGTACCTTGAAGCAGTGCTGTTTGACATGCCAATGGCTGGTGCTTGCAAAGGAGCCAATTGAGGAGCTCCATTAATTTCCTCGTTGCTGACTGGTTGTTCTCCCAACTGTGGAGATGAGCAATACTAGATATTTACTTATGTAGTAGTGCCAAGACCTATTAATGCATATTAAGGTATATTTGGTGTCTCATCTAGTAAAATAGGCAGTTGTATAAAGAAAATAATGCAACAGGTTGCAATGTCAGAAAAAAGTGCTGTAATTTGTAGAATTTCTTGTTCATTTTTCCTATTGATAATGACAGTATAATAATGATTTCTAATGGGTCCTTTAGGTTCTGTAGGAAAGAAGAGTGTCGGAGGTGAAAAGGTCAAATTTCAAGGTTTTGTTCACTCTACAGTACAAAAGCAATTGCCTCAAAAAACAAGACAAATTGACACTTATGTTTAACTTTAATTGCGAAGTATTTAAGGCTGTTAAGTAAAGTGAATAAAGTCATACCGCTGGCAGATTTGGCTTATCAGCTTTTTGCCTGTTTAATGATCGATCTTTGGTGATGAGCTCCAGTTTTTGAAAGGCCTCATTTCAATCACCCTAATCTTTAGCTTCCTTCACAAATTCTCTATCAGAAGTCGCCAAAACATTATCAATGCTTCTAGTCAAAAGAAACGCATCTGTAAAGTCAAACACATTGTTTTTAAGTTAACCTAATTTCCAAAAATTTATCTAGCTCTTAAACTTACAAAATTATGTAAATTTAACACAAAATGTCAGTTTTAAGATGTGCATTTTATGGTCTTTAAAAATTGTCCTGAAAATTGCAGAAACACTGAAACAAGCTGTGAACTGACAGTGGGACAGAACCCGCTTTGGCATGCGGATCCGCCTGTTGAGCAGCGGGAGATATTTTTGGTTCTTCTCACCTATCTTAAGCCGGCCTCTCCAAGGTGTTCTGTATTGCAGAGGGCCGTGTGCTTCAGGGGGCTGTGGTGGGCATTTGTTGCCAGGGGAGGTGATGTGTTATTTTCAGTCCATTGTGTCTACTTCCTGTGGGTCATGGGTTATTGGAGCTGGGTGTTGCAGACTTTGGAGAACAGGAGGAGGAGGGGGAGAGTCAGTGGAGTAGGCAGGAAAGTGGTCAGAGCAACTGGACAACAGTGACTGGTCAGCAACTTGGTTTCTTTGCTTGTTTTTCTGCTCTGCTTTTAGCCGAGCTACGCGTGGACTCTTCAGAATCAGGTAAAAGAATATCATGTATAAGCTGGTTATTAGTTTATTTTTTAAATTGTGATTTTTACCTAATTTTGTGACTATCGTCAGTGGAGCAGCTCCTTTCGAGGAGAGATATAGCATTTTAAAAATAAGTTTTAAATTTTCTACAAACAGCTTTGTTGGGATGCCACTACGGAATGGTGATGTTATTTCTCTCTGTTTTGACAAGAAAAGGCGCTTTGATCATTGCATTTGTAGAAAAAGCTCTACAAGAGATTTGGTTACTGTAGTTTAGAATTGATACATGTTTTGTTTACCAAGATCAAGATATGACAGCTACCTTTAGTATAAATGACGGGTTTGGACTTGTGCAGCATAACGACAACAAACCAACAGATTAAAGTTTTTGACCACATGCACAGTTTTATGTTGTCTGATTCGAGATCTTAACCCAATTCCCGCTTTTTTGCACAGCGTACTGTCAGCGGTCCTGATCCAGGACAGATCCAGGTAACTGTTGAATGTTAGCAGAGCTTCTAAAGTTAGAACCCGACAAACCCCCCCAACACGACGACGGTGACAAAAGGAGGCAAAACAGGAAACCTTTTTGCACAGAATGCGTGTCGGGAACAGATGACCAGGAAGATAAAAAGCGCTAACAAAGTGGAAACTTCCACTCAGGGATGTTATTTTGCTTTGCGTGTGTTTTTCTCTTCTTTTTTGTGTGTTTATAATTAAGCACCAAGTTGGTTGAAACCTCTGGTTGAGGGATTGTTGGTTTGGTTACGGTTTAAAAGGCAAAGGAACGCGGTGAACCAGTCCGGTTTCAGATGTTATAGGTGCTTCTGTGCTCCTTCAGTCATACACGATGGGATGTTAATATTTAAACCTGCTCCATTGAAGTTAATGCTTCACCGGGAATCTGTGTAGTGAGGCTGGTTTAACCCACCGCGGTGCTACTGATTGGCTCGTCTCTTCTTTGTGCACTCATCTGTTACTCCTTCCCCACATATTTCCTCTTAATATCCATCTCTGCGTCAGACTGGCTGTCTGAAGCTTATCAGCGATACAGAATGATGACGGTTTCTGTTCTCACACCACAAGGAAGAGTTGGTGCCTCGTTTATGTCTACAGCTTTCACACAACAACACTGTTGTCTTGAGCTTTGCTGACTAAAGAGAGACCGCAGGACCTCAGCAGGAAATATCTGAATAATCTGATGGTTTCTACAGAAGTATCTGGTAAACAGCAATATTTGATTTATTGACTTTTGCTAATTTAATTTAAAAAAAAATTTCGGCAATATTGTTTGTGCTTGCTTGTGTTATGACAGATCCTAGCCACCTTGTGAGTTGGTCTAGAATTTACATTGTGATCTTAATGGGAAATACTTTGGATAATCAGACCTGTCTAATTATAGGTCACCTGTGAAAGCCTAGAGTTTATCACCTGCTAATCCTTCACATAATGAGCAGAAGAAAGATGACTGCATGACTCATGGAGGTTGTATTTTTGTAGGACCGGGCTTCAGAGTAAACTTAGGCTGGTGAGAATTTTACAGCTGCACATGAAAGCTGAGTAACTGTGAGATGTAAACAGAGAAACGGAAGAAAAGATTGTAAAGGGAAAAGACTAGAAACTGGCTTGGGTTCATGCACTTTGGTAATACTTTATTTGACGGGGTGTGCATAAGACTGACATAACTCCTGTCATAAACATGAAGAAGTCTTTATGAATGTCTATGACTGTTGTCATGAAGTGTCAGTCAGTAAATAATGACACATTTAATGCAAAGTTGCTTTAAAAGTCACATTAAAAGTCCCAACCTTGCATGATTTTGCAAACAATGTAATTTTAGTGCAAAGTGTCATGTCAGTTAGTGTTACAGTGTTACAGTTTTTGTCACAGTTTGGTCTTTCAAATCAAACAGATTTTAATACCTCTTAAGCCTGATTTTAATACCTCTTATGAATACATAATGTTAAATTTTCAAAAGAAAAGAGAAACTACCCAGCCTGTTCTTACTAGGCCTGATTACTGCCAATCTTTTCGAATCAAGAAAAAGGTTGAATAGAACCTGTCTGGCAACATGAGATGGGTTCACTGGTGACATAAGGTAAATTACTTGTTTTTTTACAGTCATGTAGGTTTGGATAGTTTTTCCTCCTTAACAAATGAAATAATCTTTCTCTTTGTTTGATTTGAGACACTTAAGTGAAACACAGAAGCAGAAGGAATCTCTAAGCGGTGAATACATTTACACAGCACTGCAGATCGGCTGTATGTCATGAACAGATATAGTATGAACTTAGTAAATGGTGACTTTTCTAACTATATCAGGTGTTTTCTATGCGAGTGTATCTGTTTAAAGTTTGTCTTCAGAAACCCTGCAGCTTCAAAGCCTCTAATAACCTCTCTTAACAGGAGTGGGCGTACGCTTGCATATTTTTTACAGTGTCTACAACAGATGTTGGTTAACCAGTTTATTTCTGGCCACACAGGAATGCACAAATGTTACCTTTAAACTACATGCCCCAGCTGCACAACACAACTGCCCTGCTTGGCCCCTTTTAGCTTATGCTGGCTCAGTTTCTTCACGCAGCAGTGTTCTGTTTGTTCTGTGCATCCGAACGCAACGTTGCCAAGTAATGAGCTACATTTGAATGAAGAAACCAAAATCTGGTGATTACTGCAAGCTTTTTGTAACCTATTCATTATGAAACTGCACAACACCTATATCTTAATTTGAAAGATCACATCAGAAAATACTACACTGACTTCTTTTGACTTATAGTCATTCATGGTTAGTAGTTTCAAAAAAAGAAATTTGACTTCACTCATTGGCACTGATCTGACTTCTACCAGCTGATATTCATGTCTGTTTTTCTTTAGATTTCAGCTGTGGCAATTTTTATTCCATGTACTATAACACAAATCGTCATCTGTTAAAGAAATTCTGTTTTAATTTACCAACTACTTCTGCAAATTCAAGACAGTTTGTCAAGGCAAGTGTTTATTGCTGGGTAAGCAGAGACACAACATGAGAACCCTCCATTAATTCAAGGTTTCACTCAACATCCATTAGAAGATTCTGCACTGCTCTTGATGATGGATGCATTTAAACATGATCTCATCCGTCTTACAGCTGTCCTATAGGTGGTCTTATGATCACACCTGTAGGTGTAACTGTAAATGCTACTTTGTTGATGTCACCACCATCAAACTCTGGGTATAATTTAAACCTCTGTTGTTCTTTTTTTCACTCAGTTGATTCAGTTCTGTGGTATTTATCCCAAAAGTAAATTAAAAGACATTTTAAAAAAAATGGTGGTGCTGTGGGGAGGAAGGATCTCCAGTAGCAGTCTACCTGGAATACTTTCCAACGAATCTGCGGAGATGATATTTCACAGTAATATGTCCTGGATGAAGCCATCAGTTGTCCGCAGGCTCTGCTAATCCACCTCATTTTGCTTTTGTCACCCCTCTTTAAAAACTCTCTAAATCTCAAATTTAGAAAAGATTCCTAAATCTCTTCTAAATTGGAATGTTTACATTGCTTTCAATGTAAATATCTTTACAATGTTTGCAAATTGTCCAAACAAATATGAGAACAAAAGTCTACAAAAACAATAAATCAGAAATAGCATAACGGAGCTACTCCAACATGCTGCCACTTTGAGTAATGCGGTTCTAAAACAAGACTGCAATGCTCCCTGAGATTTTATAGTGCTAAAAATTACCAGTACACACTCGTTTAATATTGTTTCTTTTTTTAACTGGAATTTACATCCATTTTTTACTCCATCAGCTTTTTAAACGGCCAGATTTAAACTCTCAGTTGCTATTTATTTTGTATCTATTTTAACTCTGTTGTCCAGGCTACGTCTGGCATTAACATCCCAATGCACCAAATTTGTGGTTTCACAATGCTAGGACAAGCTAACTTATCTCAGTCTTTTTTTTTCTTTCTTTTGTTTGTCTTCTTATTACAGTTAAATGCAAAATTTCTCATCATAAATCTTTCGACTCTGCAAGGTGCTTCTTTTTATTCAAATTTATTGGGGCGTAACAAAGGTTGATTCCCATTTTAGGTGAAATTCTGCATGTCAAGCTTTCATTGCTGAGAAAATTAAGGCTTGAGCTCTTCAATAGCTGTGCTTCTGACCTGTGTGGGAGAAAGGTTGCTTACACACAAAGGGACCATGTGATGTTCCAGTTTAACAAAGATTTGTTCTTGTTTTCTCCCAGAAAGGGATGAAATTAAGAGGTTGACACTGATTTGGAAACACAGCTCCATTGTGGGGGAATAATAACTAACATGTTCAGAACCAGTTGGGAATTAAAGGTTCTGGTGGTAATACTTAGGAAGATGCTTGAGCTGGACACGGAGGCGCACACAGTGTTGTGGTTACTTCTGATTGTTTGCCTGGGTGGTCCTATCTTTAGCACTACTCTTCTTCTTCTCTATTTTTTTTCTCTGCTTTCTTTTGCCTCTCTGTTTAGGCATGGACTTTGTGTTTCTTAAATTGTATAATTTCATTCTTGTGTACTTAGTTATCGAATACCACTTGGTTGTTGGGAATGTTTTATTTTATTAGCTCTGGACAGAATTAGAAAAGTTCACCAATTGAAATTGATGTAATTTAATCTAATTGTGTGTTTTTTTTACATCCTCCTTACAATTTGCTTCCATTAGCTGTGGTACCGATGCCTGCATAAATCAGTTGAATTTTAAGACAGTTTCTGACTCCACATATCTGTAAACGGAGCGTGCGAGGATTTCTGCAGTGGAAACTAAGAAAACAAATGGCAGTAATTACTCTTACAGAGTTAATTTTCAAACATCGTAATGCACAGAGCTTAAATGGATAGACTCCAGACAGAAAGACCCCAGGCTGGGATTTGAATCTAAGACCTTCTTGCATGGTGTTCCAGTACTACACCATACAGCCAGTTTGTTTGAAACTATTGGATAATTAGTAATATCCTTAAATCAATCTAATTTCAGTGTGTTTTTATACCTTCAGAAACTTATTCCAGCTCACACCAATGCTGCTGCCTGGGTTTCTAAAATTGTCTTAGGATAAACAAATCTTTCTAAATTATTTGTGTTTTGCCTTAATTCTGGGAATTTATCATCTGCAGTTCTGTTTTTGGGGGATAGAAAAACTTGTTCTAATATGATTATGTAGTTCTTGCATGCAGAACAAGATGATGAAAAGTTAATTTACCACATACGTCTTTGCACTGAGAAAAGTGTAAGTGTGGGGAGGGTCTGCTTCAGCAGAATGGAAAAAAATTAAAGTAGTTCGCTGAACATTTAGAAGTCATTTATCTTGTGAGTTTAATCTCACTGCAGCCAAACAGCATGCTTTTCTGGTTGTATTATTTTATTAAATTTATGGTTTTGTTTCTGGTGAATAATCAGTATTCACTGAGAAAAGAAGGTCACTTTCACACCCCATTTCAAATTGACTGGACACAAACTCCTGCAAAGTTGATAAGGCAGAGGACTTACTGTCTCCAAGCTAATATGTCCTGACCAATCTCTCTCTCGGAAGAAGAAGGGCCAGTGAATTTTTGTCCGTCTGCACCGTCTGGGTCTATTAGTTTTTAACATGCTCTGTCACTTCTTGTTATGGCTGCTTGTTGACCTAAATGACCTCCTTTGAACAGCCATGACTTCAGCTTTGGGAGATAGGTTGCAGAGGAAGAGCTTTTTTGAAAGCTTTTCATGTTGGGGTGTCTGACATCTTTCTATTGACAGTGTGGACAGGAAACTGAATCATGGATGCAGGGAAAAGAAATGAAAAGAGAAGCAAGATTCTAAACTACAAGGAGCAACACAAGAGAAGGGGTTTACTTGTATTTACATGTTAGTTAGCTTAGATATTTGAAAGATGAACATTTTTTATCTGTCTGCCATTCGCTCTAAGGCTTTGTCACAGTTTTGTTTCTGACAGATGAGTCTAAAAAACGCAATTAAAGCAATTCAAAATATCCCAAGACTTTAATATCAAACAAATAGGATTAAAACCAGTTTTCATTGGAATGAATCCATTGTTATCTTGCTGGTTCAAATAGTCTTTTCTACCACGTCTAAGCTGCGGCGTTCTGAGGCTCGACCCTGATGATTTGGCTGTGGCGGCTCTCGGAGGGTCTGGGCCGACCCTGATTACGTTAAACAGGAAGTCAGAAGTGGGAGAGGTCATGAACTGCAGAACCCACAACACACTGCAACACTTGATAAAAGCCAAAAGGCGCAAACAACAACAAAACAGCACACGCTCCTACTCACTGCCAATAACTGAATTACGTCAAAACAGACAGCGACTGCTCTGGGAATGACATTTACAGGGTGAGCTCATTGTACTTTAGTCACTCTCTAATAGAATTATTTCATGTACAATCTTCTAAATGCTGCTTTTGTCTTGACAGTTGAAGATTTATTGTAAATTTTAAGGCAACATGATGACTCTTGTAGTTGAAGTTGACGGTTTACGATGAATGTTAAAAGATAAACTCTGAAGAAAAACACATGCAGAGGGTTTTCAGATTGAAAAAGTTTATTTGTAGTGTATCTGTTGCAGTGAGACTCCATCCATCATGTGGATTGGCGGGCATGACTTCATAGCACATGTGAATAAATACCAACACACATTGCATCCCACACATCCCTTTGCAGTTTAAATATTGCAGATTATTATTTGCTGTTTGACTGTTTATAATGTGTAGAAAGAAACAAGAATTGTATAAAACTAGATCAGAATTAGCCTTCCGAACTTCAGTTGGTGTCTTTTTGTGATTTGGATTAATTTAAAAATGTTTTTCACAAACAGAATAATCTTGTTTTTACCTTGAGGCCACAGACTGATGGTAGCATTAGCTTTCTTCTTGCTAAATGTTAGTGTAAGATACAGAGATGTTTTATGGAAATCCCTTTGGCTTCCAGCAGGAGGCGTTTGATGACGCAGTGCTTAGCCAAAGGCCATGCGTTCTTGCTTGTTAACCGCCCTTTCTTGTGCTCATGGATATAAAAATAGCAACTTAGCAAGAATCCCAATCCTGCCCTGCTAACAAAGACTGATTTATTCAAGTTGTGACACAAAACATAGAGGAGCTTTTGTCCTTCCCCTTCTTTTCTCACTGCAGACCTCGTCACATTGGCCATGGGTGCTAAAATCTCTGACGTTCCAATGCCTCTCTTAAAACAGCCTTTCTACAGTTCTGGCTCAGGAACGTCAAGTTGAGCTGAATTGAATGAAAGTAGATTTAAAAATTAGTTTTCACCATATTTATGTCAAATAATTTTTTTGCAGCCTTCTGCATCAGCAAATGGAAGTATATAATATTCTGGTATTTAGCCGAATATCTTAAAATGTCAAACTCATGTAGAAGGTATTTTATTTTTTTACTGTATATCAAGTAAAAGGGTGGATTATTGCTGATTTACTGTTGCTGTAGGATAACCTTTCTGCTGAAGCATACTTATAAGAGCCATTATTTGTTTGTATACATGGTTCCCCCCCAGAATAACTTGCTAAGCCTGGTGGTTCGGGCAGTAAACCAGCGGTCTGTTTTTGTGTTAAATGGTAAAATTTTCAGGACAACGTTGTAATGTGGCAGAACAGTTCCCAGAGTTAATACTTATTGGCGTTCTTGCAGATCAGAGAAAATATTAAAAATAACACTGAACTGTCAGTTTATTAAGACAACAATAAACCAAAATTCATATCATAAGAAGTTCTTCACAACAATTCATAGATAAATGCCCAACCCCACTGACGACGTAAGTTTTATATGTTTATATATATTAAAAATATATATAACTGAATCGGCAGGTTAGTTTTTTTTTTTTTTTTTTTTAGATTGCTGATTGGCCAGAAAACTGCAATCGGTGCATCGCTAAAAATCACCTTTTTGTCTTTGCTCAGCTTATCTTTGTCATTTTTATTGTGATGTAAAACATTCAAGTGTAACAAAAAACAGAAGTAATCTTTGCGGAAGCAAATACTTTTTTACAGCACTGTGTCATAATACTGTAGAAATAAAAGGACCTGCCATCCAAACAGCACAGAGTCTTGTTTATTTCTGAACCTAATGTATTCTGTATGATGATTTTTGCCTGATAAAAGTAACACATATTCTTTATCATCCAAATCTTGTCCTTCTCTGCATCAACTTCACCCCATGCATATTGCGGCCAGTCTCCCCGTTCCCTGTGAGTGTGTTTTCCTGAGGAAAAAACAGAGAAGCTGTCCTAGTCAAAGATGAGTCAGTACAGCTGGGGTGCAGGTCACTTAACCACAGCCCACTCAGATGGGACAGATGGCTCAGCCAGTCGCTTGCTGATACATCTTAACTGTATATTCAGGTCTTTGTTTTTGAAGAGAAGAGAGGTATCAGTTCATCAAAAAAACATCTGAAAAGGTTAAAAATGAAGCTAAGCCCCCTTCAAAAAAGGTTACTTTCATTTAAATCAGCTAAATTCTCTTGAAACTGGAGTTGGTAGGAAGTGGTGATTTGTGACTCATAAGAAGTTCCTTAGTGCTGTTAGTTCTGGTAGAGAAAATAATCTGTTCACACCCATGAGTGACCTTTGTTCTGACCTTTTAATGTCTTCTGGGATTGATCGGTGTGAAGTAATACATTTTTGATTTGATTTTGCACAGATATTGAACACAATGTTGCGCCCAAAACTTGCTGCAGTTTTATCTGGTCCACAAAATCACCGTCTGAGTTATAACTGCCACATGGATATTACTTGTTGCTAAAACTACAAATCCCAGGGTGCAGTACAACAGCCACAACAGCATATTTGTGCATTCAGTTTGTAACTAATTGCATTTTTCCACTTGTCTACCAAAAATACGACACGAGTTCCCTGAAGTTGTAATTCGTTTGTAGGAAGTTGGAGGTCTCTCCTGGTTGGTTCAAAATCCAATATGGCTGCCATTGTTTCAAAACGTAATGTTAATCTCAAATTGTTTATTTCTAATTTAAATGTGTTTCTAATTTAAATCCACTGTGGGCTCACTCATTCTCTGCTTTTCACCATGTGTGACCAAAAATGTTTTTCCACTTCAGGAACCTTTTGCCAGGAAGTAGAGCAGTTTATGGGGCTTATATTCAGATATTTAAATATGAAAAAATCAGATTATTCCATATTCATAAGCTGCATCAAAACAATAACCTTTCATCTCTAAATGCATGCATTCTGGCCTCTAAATGCATCAGCCAAAACTAGAAAGGCCGAATACGGCCATGTTAGCATCGGTATTGGCCAATTTTAGTTATTTTTAACATATCGCTATCAGTCCAATATAAACCAGGCCAACATTAATAACTAATTTTTTGCTTTTTTTTTTTTTTTTTAAATACATTTTTAATCTTGTTGCTGTTTGTGTTTCGGGAGGTTGGCCATGTGGTATTTGTTTGGTCATGTAACTACGATGCTGATGCAGAACAGGAATGTGGGGAGTTTTAGGTGTCTTAATTTTAGTGTAATGTTTTTTGCTGCTGTTTTGTATAAAATATTTATAAATAAAATAAAGAAATCAAGCTGGTTGCTAAGAATATTCAGTTTTTATTTTTTTGTAAAACATTAATTGGAGAGCAACTGAATCATGTAGCTTTTTATCGTCTTCAAAGCAATTTAAATGGCTTGCAATTGTGCACAGCCTTGGAAAAACGGCAACAGATGGAGGGTCAGCATTCAGCAGTGGTTTTTAAAACATTTACTGGGAGGT
>NW_015112693.1:582747-603513 GCF_001443285.1 Poecilia latipinna | reverse complement strand
GAGGCGGTCTGTGCCTCCTTGCTGGGTTTGCAGTAATTTTTTAGTAACTTTTATTTATTTCTGGGGGCTTTTTTTCCTTCTTTTTTAAGTTGTTCTCCAAATTGGAAGGTCCGCCTCGCTCAAGGACCTCGCTACAGATTGCGTCCGCTCAGCAGATGTTAAAAGCGATGAGGCCTTTATGCGTGCGGACAGTCCGACTGCAACCCTCGCCAGTTTGCTGTGTCGTTTTATTATAATCAAGCCTTGAAGTGGCAAAGAAATAATGAGGTCGAAGTTAAATGGGAGTGGACGAATTCAAACATCACTCCAAGTCTTCCAGAGTTCATGGGACCAAAGCTCAAGTCAGCGTTTTTACGGAGCTGTTGTGTCTCTACAACACTTTACTCTTCAGAAGCGAACCAAGACGCCGGTCTTGGTTCGGTTGAAGTGAACTCTGGTTTGGTTCGAAAGCATATGTGGATGTAAGTGGTCTGGAGACCGCTCCAAAAACAGAAAGAGGATTATAGTGCACGGTATTCTGGGTAAATATGACCAAAACAGACGCTAGTCCAACATTGGCAGGAGAAATGTCTTGTCTTTCGTCAGTGACGAAAGAGAAATCCTGCTACTCCTAAAGTCTCACATCACTCCATTTATTGAAGACGGAAGTTGCACTCATGTCTTCTTCTGTGGTTTTTGTGTCGTTTCCTTTAGCGGTTTTTGCTGCAGCGCTACCACAGGCGAGGAGGGGAACAAATTTTTCAAAAGGTTTAGTTTGTTTGATGCAGTGTGAAAGTGAAAACCGACAGCTGAAAATATAACAAATGTTGTAATTTTGGGCCTCAATCAAATCGAGTCTACTGCACTGTCAGGTGTGAAGACACCTAGAGACTGCCTCACTCAGTTTAAAGCACATAACATATTGTAAATTTTATTTCTGGCAGAAACGGTTTTATTTTCAAAGAATCCCATGAAAACATCTCTGAGTACTAAAGGAATGGCTGGATGAGCAGAGCTATTTCTCTGAAAAGAAACCCAGGATTCTCATTCTGTGTTAATAAAGAGAAATAACCGGCCCACGGTGTTCTTATTCATAGAACTGACTTTCCAGATTATGACTGCCTGGTCAAACAGACCTTTACTGTGCATTTAAAATCAAAGCTAGGATTATCCCTGTTCTCTCTTATTAATTGTGAGTAACATGTTGCTCTTTTTCTTTTACAAGAAAAATAATTATTCAGATATTTTGAACACTAGGACGGCATATCCAACATAAGAGACAGACTGGATGTATTATCCTTTCTTATCAGGCGTCCGCTGCAGTAAATGTGGCTGACTTGATTTTGTTGACTGGAAAAGAGGGGATTTATTAAGCATAAAATGTAAAACTGTAGAGAAGACAGAGCAACCTTGCTGCAGAGGGGTATTGGAGTTGCTAGGAAACGGCTCTCTGTGCAAGCTTTAATTGCTTGGAGTTATTGATGTTAGCAACGGGGAACGGGCATTCAGAGTATGAAACCAGAGGTGTCTAAACTTAGACTGTAAGGGATACCAGGGAAGGGTTTCCTACTTAGTGCACAGCGTTACTGTAGTTCATCATCAGTTCATAATTAGTAGCTGGATATCGGTCAGATGTCCTTGAATTCCTTTTTTGGCAAAAATGGGAGTGATTTTAAGTCGGCAGGGAATGTTTCTGTGCACGACTTGAAAAGAAGGACAAATAAAATAAATCAGAAGTTGAATCAACTCTTAAGATGATTCAACAATACGTTTAATATGTTTGTGGAGTTCAGCACGTGCACTTTCTATTCAGATGGCATTCTGGGTGGCGTTGACCTCTCTCCCATCTGTTTTTGTTGTCTCATTGCAGCTGATTGGCCGCCTGCGCACTCAGCCGACATTCCTACATGACTCTGGACCCCGTCCAGCATTGTTGCTTCCACTAATAAGCTGTTTTTTGTTTTGTTTTGTTTTGTTTTTTTCTAAAAAGAATAAAAAATAAAAACATTGGCAGCTACTGGAGTGGAAATGAAAAGAGAAGTGAATGCTTGGGGGTGTCGAGGAAAGGGACTGGATGTTTAATGGAGTTCATTCTCAAGTCTTTTTTTTCTTATGTTACTGTTTTGTTTTTGTCATATTTGATCGGTTCTTATGTGGGTTTGGAAAATGTGGCGTTAACATCTGGTCAATGTCAGAAATCTGTGATAAAACATAAACTTAAAGAATCCTTCATAGAGGCTGAAACAAAAATGGGAAAACTTATATTCAGAAAAATGCGTTACAGCGCCGAATCTAATGGCTACATTAATATGTCAACACAAAGAAAACTGGGGTTTAGTCGCAAAATTACTTTCAGGCAAGCTGTTAGCATCATTGTAGATATCTTAATGATCAACTTTGCTGTTTGAGTCAGTCCAAATGGAGAGAGATGACACTCGCACACAATCACATGAAGAAAATATGAAGCATATCAGAACAGAGAGCTGCATGCAAATCAGCAGCCAGACCAGCAGGGGAGTGTTTGTGAGCTTTAAATAAAACTTTCCCACTGCTAATGTATTTAAAGGAATTCTTGAAGTGAGCTTCTGCTGAAAGTTTTTAAGCTAATATTTGTCGCTAGGCATTAGCTTAAGCCTTGAGGTTGAAGCTAATGGCTAATCCGGGAGGAACTAAGATTAAGACTAACGTTTAAAACAACTTTGAATTTAAAACATCAAAACGTTTAATCCAAAGACTGTTTAATTCACTTTAAAACTCAGGGTTATGTTGCAAAATTACTTTCAGACAAGCTGTTAGCATCATTGTAGAAACATAATGTTCGACTTCATAGCTTAGGTTTCTGGGATAGAATAAAAACTTCCTATTGCTAATGAAGTTAAAGGGAACTTTGAAGTGAACTTCTGTTGAAGGTTTTTAAGCTAATATGTGTCGCTAGGCTTTAGCTTGGGCTTTGAAGTTCAAGCTAATAGCTAGCTAGTGGCTAATCCAGAAGGGACTAAGACCAAAACAAACCTTTAAAACAACTCTGATCTTAAAAATGCTAAAACAGTTCATCCAAAGACTATTTGATTCACTTTAAATCTGTCATGATTACATTGTGTGATTATTTATCAAAAAAGGTTAACAGTTATTATATATGGAGAGTCCTGGTAGGAAGTGATGCGCTTCCAATGATTGTTCTTTATTAAATTCATACTATGCCATCGTTTGCTGGCATTAAATTTTTAATCCACACAAATTTTGGACTGGCTGTTATCAGAGTTTTACTTAATTCACAGATTAAAAATATTGAGAATACACACAACTGAATAATAGTTCTGCTGAACAAAGTCCAGCCAATTGGTGTAAAAGGTCAAAGGGGCAGTGTTGTATATTTTCCAGGCACATACTGCCATTTTATAGCACAGTCAAGTAACTATGTTATCTTCAGATGTTATAATAAAGCCGTATATATAAAAGAAATTTGACTTTGCAAGTTAATGCCTTGAAATTGGGCCTCTGTCTCTTTAAGAAGGTTCTGCTCTTTCTGAAACCCTTCAGAAAGCCACCACAGCACGGCTCCTCTATTAACCCTTTAGCAACATTTTTACCAGAGTTGCTCTGAGAAGTAGCTCCTGTAATGAGCTCAGAAGATGAACAGTTTCACCAGGTCTGTAATTGCTGCTGGCTAGTCTGAAGGAGCTGAGTGGTGGCGATGGTGGCGGCTCTTGGATCCCCTCAGGCGCTTTGCACAGCTGAATGGTTGTCATGGAAATTCACAGATTTCTCAAACATGCATGAAAGAATCAAAGCAATACTGCAGGCATGATGAAGGAAAAACATTATAGCAAGCTATAAAGCTCAAAAAAGTCCATTTTACAAAATACAGCGCCTTTAATAAAATCTTCTCCGTCAGAGAACGGATGGGCTCATTGGTAGAAGAAACTCACAGAATCAACAGGCAGCTAAGATTTGCTGCTCTGTGACTTGGAGACTGCTCCTCTGTCAACATGGCGGCGTTTAGCATACGGATGTCTGGAATCTCTGGTATGTGTTTGTTAGTCTCTGGGTTTCTGAATTTGCTCCGCAGCAGAATGTTTGGCTCTGGGGCGGGTATTAGGCAAATCAGGTCCAGGGCTCCATATGCTGTGGCACAGCAGATGATAAAAAGATAAAAATAAAAAAAAATGATGAAAGTCAGAGTGACACAACAGAAAGACAGACGGGCGCAGTGACACATACGTGCCTGAGAAGGCGAGTGGGCGGAACCAGCCGCCAGCACCTGGTCCTGCTGCGGATCGGTTTCCGTCTGAAGCCGGAGGGGAGGGAACCGGTCTGACTGACGGACTGTGAGAAAAAAAGGAAAAGGAAACAGTTTTAGTTTTGGGGATTTTGTTTTTACTCAGTGTTTAGATGAATTGGATCAGAACCCTCAGCTGAGCCCCCTCTCTTTGATGATCCTGTTCTCATCCTGAAATAATAAAGGATTTGGCTGCTTTCGCTCATGTGGATTTGCGCCGGACATTTGCAGCCGTTTTGTTCTGCTGTCATGACCTGCGATCATTTAAGACGCAGACTTCCAATTTCAACTACTACCTGTCCTGAGGTTTTTCTAGTTATGCTGAATTACATCCAAGCTGAAGCTTGTGGCTCAAATTTTGTCCATTATTATAAAGCAAATAATCAGAAAGTAGCTCACCTGGGGAAGAAAACACACCTTTATTGTTATTTTTCAGATCACTACCATGTGTGTAATACAAAGCACATCTACTGGTAGAGAACGATACAGAGCACTAAATGAATTCTTACCTTGCACTCTCACCTACCATAAAACATGGATTGCTAAATGACTCAGATGTCAAAGGGCCTTGTCAAAGTCAAACAGGAAGTCATGCATTACTAATGAAATATTTTTTATTCATACTCAGCTGTGGAAAAAAAGAAAAGCAGTAATTAGAACAAATCACTTCGTTATATTTTCAGTTTTCAGGAATTTAAAGGACCATAATTGTGATTTTGTATTAAATAGTGATTATTCTTTCCATTTTTAAATGGAATAAATTTACTCAAATTAAAAGTTGTTCAGTTTTTGACCATCCTGATGAATTCAAGGCTGTTTTTTTTTTTTTTCATCTTTACCAGGAATCCCAACAGAAACTATAATTCTCATGTCTGCGTACTGCTGGAGGTTTTTTTTTTTTTTTTACAGTTTTGTTTTGCTCGTATCTTGCTTCAGCGCCCCAACACAGAGAGGGTGGCGGGTTCAGGGAACAGGCGAGTGAAGGAGAGGCGATCCTCTGGAGAGCTTTGAGTTCCCTGCAGTCAGAAACAGAAAGACGGAGGGATTTTCCACTCAAACGCCACACTTTCTGTGTTTGCAATCTCTGCTTGTTTTGGTTTTGATTTGCACTTATGCATTTTGAATGGACTCAGATAAAGGTTTTTTTTTTCTTTTTTCATATTTTCAAAATATTTTTTTGTGTAAATTGACAGGGAATGTTTGGTTTCCCACCCCAAAATTCCACTATTTTTCGTACTTTATTTTGAAGGGCTTTCTAATCGTCAGCTGTGTCTCTAACGTCTCTTCGGGGTGTTGTGTGAGGTCGGGGTCCCTCGGCTCTGGTTTTAGCGGCTCTTTTTCGTTTCCGTCTTGTTCACGCCGTCGCTCAGATCAAGCCGTTCTCTACTGGTTTTCATCACCACTCGGTTTTGGTTTCTTGATGACATATACTTAAAAATTAACCCAGCATATAAAGCAAGAGAAAAAAAAAATTGCAAGAAAATATATTATTATTTTTTTATAACTCTGACTACTAGGCACTCGGTTTGTGCCCTCACTGATTACTGTGAAGGCTTCCACTTGTTTGGCACACACAAAAAAAACTTGCAGTTTTGGTGCATTTTATTATTATCATGATAAATAATACAGGATACTGATAACATTGCTCTCATCTATGATCTGTATCTGTCATAAAGTTGCTTTTTTATGTCCTCATTTCCTTCCAGATCTATAAAGATATCACGGTAATCTTTACCCGTTTTGTTTCTTTGTTGTTTTGTTTTCCATGTTAATAATTCAACTGCCTGCAAAATCATGTGTTGCACCTTATTGGGAGGATGTGGTTTTGTTTTTTTCTTTATGCATACATACATGTATTTATATATGAGTGTGTGCGTGTGTGTGTGTGTGTTTTATAAAAGAGCTACTTGGTGCACATTATGTATCTTAAACAGGGTTCTAATTTATTTTCTTTGCTTTTTGTCCTCTTTAATGTTGTTTTCTTGTTCTTAACCTAATCAGCCAATGAGCTTTCATTGAGCCCAAGTTAGAAATAATTCACTAACTGGTAACTACTGGTTTCCATGTTGATACTGGTTTCAACCCGTTAAGGCTTGATGCAGCATGTAAACAAGCCTACGGCGGTTCTGGTCATTTGGTGCCTTCGCCGTTTCGTTTCCGGGTAACGGAGCTGCCCAGCGTTTCATTCTGAGCAATCAGACAGATTTAGTTAATTTTGGAAGATGTGCTTATAATTTATTTAATACTTGTGTTTTCACAACTCCAATATGTCAGGATCTCTCAGTTATTTTGATTTGATCAGGAGTTTGAATTTAGCATAAAGAGTCCAAACTGGTAATAAATAAAAAATATTATCATGTTTCCAGGGAACAATATAATATTAGGTTGAATTATAGGTGAGATTTAGGCATTTTATGTAACTGGGTCCTTTAATCAAGAAATGGTTAACTAAAGTAAAAGCAAACATGTGCAATGGCACATGATTTGTTTGAAATGATTAGTTTCCTCCAGTCCTGGTGTCCGGGACTAAACTTTCTGCTTTCTGACGCACTGCAGGCACGCCTGTTATAAATCACATCGTTTGCACATGCACAAACAGCTGTCAAATACTGAAAATGCTGACCAGAAATAATTTTTACTCCGTCATTTGGCGCCCCCTCTAGTGCAGCACCCCTATATCTGGTGGTACATTCCCATTTTGTGCCTACCATTTCCAGTCACAAACGATCCTTTCTTGAATTTTTTTTCCTTAAAGTATGTAATATAAAAACATTTAAATTAATCAAATAATCAAAATGTGTTTTTTAAATGGCGTAATAAGTTAGCAGTTGTGTGTTTGCCTTTTAAACAATGTGAACTGCTATGGAGCTGCGTGGAGATTTCCTACTTGCGTCGCTGCACCCACACACCTGGTCCGTTTTGGACCCGTGACCACTACGAGACACTTTGCATGTCGCTTTGTATACTCAACATAAACATTCCCCTACACTACATGTTCATTTAGGGTTAGGGAAGATGCACTCATACACACACTCTCTCTCTCACTCTCACACACACACGTTTGCGTGGGTATCGTTGTGGGGACTTTCCATTGACTTCTATTCATTTATACAGCCTTACCCTTATCCTAACCCTATCCATTACATATCTAACCCTAACCAAAACTCAATTCACACCTTAGTCCTAAATATGACCCCTTGCCCAAAAACAGCAGGCTTTGGTCCCACAAGGAGCAATGGGTCCCCACAAGGTGGTGTCAGGAAAATGGTCCCCACAAGGTATTACAAACGCACACACACACACAAGCATTAGCAGTCCAGCTTTGGCAGGAGCCTGGCGCTCGGCGCAGCGCTGCCACCCGGTCCCATGTCCTCAGGCCAGAGTTCTGTCCGCGGCCAATGGACTAGCAGGGGCGCCTGCCAGGTCTAATCCTCCCTCCATCCCTTCCACCGCTTTGCCAAATTGACCCGTCGGCTCTTTCTCTGACTAAATGCTGTTTACAGAGCTGGAGCAACAGTTTCTGGAAGCTCTCAGATTGTCTTATTTTTGCTGCTCCTTATGCTAAAACAATGAGGTGAACTTGTTCAAACGAAGGAAAGAAAATAATTTCTATTGTTTTGTTCCCTGTAATTTTGACTGTAATTTTAGGTCATTTCTTTCTTTTTTTTCATATCACTGCTGGTGTGTTGGTCACATTTTGGGGTCTTTTTTATTTACATTTAACGGGTGGCAGGAGGAACTGTATGGGATGCCGTTTGTAAAGTTGCAAAACAGCACTAATTTATTTTATTTAGTCTGTCATAAAGACATGATGTTCATTTTTTAAGGTCATATTTTCACCATGTCATTCACTCATTTATAAATTTGGACCTAAATCCATAGATACAAGTCATTTAGTTTCCAAAAATATTTAATTCCCAAGTGAGTATTTAATTTGAAGATGAAGATTTACTAAATATTTGGCTCCAAAATAAATATTTTCCAAACTAAACATTTAATTTTCAAACCAAATATTTACTTTCCAAATTGAATATTTATCTTGCTTGAAAATATTTAGGTTGCTAGCTAAATATTTACCTTTAGCTGAATATTTAAGGCTAAGCTAAGTATTTAGCTAACATGCAAATTAACTTGCCGACAAGCAGAAGTGGGATTTAAAAGCTGGGTTTTATAAGCCCTGCTGTGTGTAAACTTAATATTTAGCTTGTGAATTAAATACTTGGTTTCTTAGTTGGAACTCTGGCATTCACAAATTTTTGAATTAAAAGGTGAAAATATAACTCACACACATATTTTGTTTTCTCTCTGTCAGGCTGAATAGACCAAATTATTGCTGTAAATTTTTATTTTTTATTTTTGTAGCTTTACAAGCGGTGCTTTGTTGAACTGTGTTTGTCGATGTGAGATGTTCATTTAGTTTCTGTACAGTGAGCGAGACGTGAGTGGAAACAGAGCCGTTTAGTGCTCAGCTCGTCGTTGTGCCGGTGTGTCCAGGTGTTCCCTGACCTCCATGTCCGCTGATCCAAACAAACAGAAACGGGAACGGAGGGAACATGCAGAGGAAGCAGGGAGATAAAAATGAACCCGTTCTCCATCAGGAGAAAAAATAAATAAACTTTCCCCAAAAGAGAGATCATACTTTTGAATAAAGGATATTTTTCTCCTGGGTGTGGTCACAAAGAAGTGTGTACATTTCTAAGTTAATTGAAAACTGAATCTTATTTGTTCTCTATACGAATGGCTGTATGTTAACCATGAAAAAGCAATGAGATCTACCATTAAAAAAAGGAAATAAATTAAATATGAAATGTGACATTGTTGGCGTTTTTTTTTCTTCTTTCTTCTTGAAAGCATCTGTGGAAATGTTGGTGGTAAAATGTTTCTCTGCTCTGCATGTCAATGATTCACATCATCAGTCAGTCGTAACACTAGAGGGCAGCACTGTAAAACACATCAATTCACCTGGATAGGAGTTATCACGGAAAAAAACTAACTTTGGATTTACTTCAGTTTAGCAAAATGTTTATACTTAATTCGACTCACTGAAATTTATATCTAAAACTTAAATAAGAAAACTGTGACGTTATGGTTGGAAGAAGCAGATTTTTTGTTTTTAAATTTAGAACAAATTGTCATCTGTGATCCAATTCATTTTTTTGTTGGACAAGTTCCACTTGGTGTTTTTATTAACTTTAATGCTTTGTGTTCTGCTCTGAATATAAGAAACATTTCAAATGTTCACCAAATAAATGTAAAAAGGTTAAAAAAAAGTGAGAAGTTCTGAAGTGAGAGGTTCTCACTTTAGGATGGAGATTTTAACACTTTTAGAGCAACAGACAGAAAACTCACAAAAGCATTGATTTAACTGAACATCTTAGTTTTGTGTGATTAAAAATCAGTTTTGAACCTGAAATTGTGAATGTGAGGTAAAAACTGACATGTTATATTAGCCATCTTGTGAACTTTTTCCATTAGTTTTCACTTTATAAACTCAGACTTTAATGCAGTGGGTGTCCAAACTGTCAGTCTCTGCCACAACAACTGGTTGACTGAAAATAATAATTAAATTTAAAATGCAAAAATGAGTGTATTGGGATTGTTTTCTCCCTCTTTCTTTTTTTTAGTTTTGCTTGCATAATAAACAAAAAATGTGGAGCGGTCATCAGTTGTTTTCTATTTGGTTGGCAAAAGTTTTACTTTACTTATGGAAAGGAGGGCTGATCAAAATCATTTCAAGGGCCACAAATGGCCCATGGGCCACACTTTGGACACCACGGCTTTAATGTGTTTTAATATGCTTTTATGGTCACTCATAATTGCATTATTTAGAAAAAAATTCACAAGTAAAAAGTCTCATTAACGTGAGGCGGTCACATAGCGAGCGTCTGTGGATTGCAATTTTCAAGTCATGCCACAGATTCTCAGATTAGTCCTGGACTTTGACTGGGCCGTTCTAAAGCACGAATATACTATAATCCAAACCATTCCACCAAAAAGAGTGGGATTTTTGAATATAGTTTAATCCATCTTAATCCATCCATCGTCTGAGCAGTGTTCCAGTTTTTACTAAAAAAAAAAAAGTAAAAAGCCTCCCCACAGCATGATGGTGCCACCACCATGTTCCGCTGTGAGGATGACAGCCTCCCTTCTCCCACAGGCTTGTCTTCTTCATGATTTGTCACAAACTGTTAGAATTTTGCTTCCACTTCACAATTATGTACAACTTTGTGTTTGTCTCTCACCTAAAATCCTAATAACAATCACCGAGGTTGTAGCATAACATGTGAAAACCTTCGAGGTCTTAACACAGCACTTACTGCGAACTCTGTTAGCTAGCAGCCGATTTAAAATGCGTTCAACCGCTGGCAGCGAATCATGGCGGCAGGTTTCTGAACAACAGCGATAAAATGTAGCCTTTAAAAACAGAGTTAAAGGTCGACTGACTGTCGTCTCGCAGCGGGATACGTCCAACTAGCTTTGAAAGGGTACGTGATCCTGAGCATTACATCAGAAACGTCCAGCAATGTTTGCAATAATTATAATAATAAAAAGAAACCACAGAGTACTTCCTAAAACAATATGATAGGTCAGCGGTCCAGTTTAAGACCCCAAATCAGCCACACACACAAAGAAATCTACTGATGCTGTTCTTCTCATTCTGAGGAGGAAACATTGAACTTCAAAAAACAAAAGGAAAATAAAAAATAAAAAGACCTTTAAGTAACGAAGATCGTCTCATGGAAACTATCAACATCTGGATGTGCAATCGACATGAAATCACACACAGAAACGAGCGGTGAGAAGGGAAATGTGCTGCAGGACAGCAGGGAATATTAGTAATCGTCATAAAATTTAAACGATCGTGTAGATTTGGTCTTTTGTACGGCTGAAGTGCTGAAATCCCCCTGAGGCAGAGTTAAAATATAATAGACTGCAGGTGAATTTTTTTTTTCTTATTAGCTGCATTCAGTTTATATTTACGCCAATGATTGTAGAATAAAGCACTCTTTCAACACCTCATCCGTAAAATGTTCTCATCTCTGTTAAATTCATCAGAATAATGATCCCTTCTTCAGTTTATTTGTCAGTTTGAAGCTTTTTATCATCTGCCAGCCCCCAATTGATTTTTTGACCTATGATTCTCATTCACACTTGCCGCCTCACTGTGTATGTGAATCATCGTGAAAGGAATGAAACTCATATTAATAAATTCTGATCTCAATTTCTAAAAAGACAGTAATTTAAACTCTGAGCAGCCGAAGCAGAAAGCAGTTTGAGTAACACTCCATGAAACGTCTACGAATAAAACCAGGGCAGCCAGAGCAGAATCCTGGTGTGAAGCTCAAACACCTATGAGTAAGAGTTGAATTCTGTGTTATCATTCCCACATCGCGGCACGGTGCATGTCAAGAAAGAGATGAAATAGAGGCTAGACATCACTACGAGTAGAATAGGTGAAAGCCTGAAACCCAGCATGAAAACAAAAGTATGTTTGGTGAGTCGTAGAAAAGCATTAAAGATACACAGCTGGTGAAGTGGCAGCTGGCCGGGGAAACATTATGCTGGGAACGGAGATGCTAACCACGCAGGTGTGTGAGCGCAGAACTACTCCAACACCGTCATCCTGCCTTTGTTCCTGCGTTATACCATTAGACGAACGGTTAACAGCTGGAAGTACACACACACCAAATACATTTGCAGGTAAAACGAGGCTGTGATTTTGTTTTTGACTGTCTCCATGGAAACCTCTGCGGCACAAATCTAGCTGTACGTACTGTGTGTGCTTTATGAGGTCAAAGCTTATAAATATGAATTAAGCTCCTCAGCACCTAAACCTTGTGCTAGCAAGCGTGCTAGTAAGCATGCTAATGGACCATGACATTACATCGTAGTGTTTCATGTTTTTGACGTCCTAGCTTAAGGCTGATCAAAAAAAATAACAATAAAAATGTTGGCGTTCATTTTTATTACTTGGACCTCAGATTACGCCATGTTCTCCAGACTTTGCTGAGTCACTTTTCTAGGGTAAGCAGCCCTTCTGTGTTGGTTTGGAAAAGCATCTAAGCAACAGACTGTTTTGGCCTCAGTGATGAAGACCAAAGTAATTGTTAAAAAAAAGTATTAAAGGGGTAATATTATGTTTTATCCAGGCACATAGTGCTATTTTATAGCACGATCAGGTACATTCTGTTATTATGAAAATGCCACAAGAATCAGATATGACTTAAAAGAAATTTGATTTCACAGTTTCACGTCTCGGAATTGGGCCTCTGTCTCTTTAAGAACTCTTGGTCTTTCTGGAACTCCGCCTTCAGGAAGTCATCACAACATGGCTCCTCTATTAACCCTTTAACAACGTTTTACCAGCATTGAACTGAGCAGTAGCCAGCATACTGAGCTCAGCAGATGTTCAATTCAACCAGGTTTGCTAATTGCTGCTGGATAGTCTGAAGGAGTTGAATGGGGGGGAAAGCTAAAAGAAAAGTTCTTGTTGGAAAATGTAAACATTTCACCGCAGGGAAAACCACAGGCTTGTAGATACAGATTTTGCTGCCAATCCCTTGTTGTTGTCGGGCTTGAGAACATTTAGCAGAACAACACTGTCAGAACAATCAAACAAGATCAAAACTTACAACCCTGCCACGTCGGTTCTAATGACCAGAAAGAACTGCGACCTCCTGCAGATAAAAATAAAAACCTCAGAGAAGCTGCAGAGCTGCGTAAAAAGCCTCAGGCCTCAGGCTAAACAGATCTCTGTGTTTGTAAGTCTTCGGCTTTTCAGAAAAGTGCTTAGAGGGTTCTGCCACTCATTCAAATAAGTCTGTAATTTGTGACTCAATAATTACAAATGTAATCCAGAAGGTTTGAGATCTGGTGTAAATAACAAAATGAGTGACTGCAGGCTTTTGTTTTTGTTCTGGAGGCATGTGGTCACAAAGTGAACTCAAATACAGTTAAAGACTCTTCTCCATAGTTACAGGTTTGCTAATGCCTTACACTTTATGGTACATTACAAGAAATCCTTCTTTTTCCTAATTATTGGAATGTAAAAAAAATAAATAACTTACGTTTGATGCTAACTAGCATGTCTGCTTTTAAAGGGCCAATGCTCCTCTTTCTTCTCTGCTGTTGGTTTGAGGGATGTCGACGTTTTTAAGTATTCCTCTATAAAGCTAACAATGGCGTGTTCAGACGTTAGCGGCAGGGAAGCGTGTGAGGCTGCAACTCTGCCCCCTGGTGGTCACCCTGCGTCTTCATCTTTAGAGGTTCAACAAATGAATCCGTATACTTAGAAAGAAAAGCTGCGTTACGCAGAGGAGGAAGCGTCTTGTTTCTTTTTAATCAAACCAGATTTTCAGTGAGAACAAAACACACGCCGTCATTTATCTTTATTTATAATTTTCTAGACAATTCTTCAGTTCTATCTTTAATAATTTCTATTAGCATTTTAAGCAGCTGTTATCGTCATTATAGGAGCACAAGAACCTCTGAAAATTGAAACAGCAAGAACTTAAACATTTATTTGACTAATGCTTAAAGAAAAAATAGAAATGCCAAATTTGGGTTGTTTAATGTTGTTTCATTTTAAGTTAATTGTAAAATATTTACAATGTTTTATTCCCAAATTTATCAGTAACACCAAGTGGATGTTGACATTGGTTTTAATAATGAGCAACAGACCAACTTCACAGTAATCTGACCAACACATTCGCATCTCCAGATAAATATTATGGAGTAAAATTGCTTACTTTTTGTCCTGTAATGTGCAACATTCTTCTTTATTTTGCTGTTAAAGAATCAAATCCCAGGCAGAAGAGAGGATGATTTTCAGAAGCTTATATTTAATAGAACACAGAATGTGCACGCAGTTAAGCTGGAGAAAACACAACAAAAGACTAACAGGTAGAGGACAGGAGAACCTGTCACCTTAGAAAGTGTAAAAAATGTTTTCAAGTTATTTATATCGCCAGTTTTATCTCTGACTAATGAACTGATGACATAAAACCATGTAACACATAATTTGATAGAAATAAAAGACAAAGTAAGGCAGGTTTTGGTTGCATAATTGGTATTTTGAAGAAGCTCTGCTGATATCTGGTAAATCCCATCTGCTTTAAGCTGCTGTACATCTGGAGGCACGTTATACGGATCAGCTACCGACAGTGATTTTATGTCGCATCAAGTTTTTGAAGAACTCCTGCTCTGAACGATTCAGGTGTAATGAGGAGAGTAAAGGACCTGGAGTACACCGTGTGCTGCTGCACACCTGGTAGGAAAAAAAAAAAAAAAGCTTTTCTTTAAACAATAGATTATTCTTCCTCCAGTGTCTCAGTTCAAGTTTGCCTCAAGCGTCAGACTGAGACGTTGGCTGACACTAATGTGCCAAACTTCACACCTGATGACGGCCCTTCTCATAATTAGCCGTGTGAGCTAACGTCTGACCCGCAGCCACACATGACAGAGAGAAACCTTGGCCGTGTGAAAGATAATTACCTTGGATGTAACTTTGTTTTCACACGTGTTTCTTTGACGCTACTCAACCAACTCCCAGATCTTAGATCAGGGTGCCCTTTCAGTGCCTGAAAGGAAAAAAACTACTTAAACTTAAAGCTGTGTAAATTAAAAGGCGCCCTATTACTCAACAGCAGGATGAAATAATAAACATAAATTGATCGATTAATTCATCTTGTGTACAGTTATTCTGCCTCTAGGTGAAGAGTTTAACAAACAGTCACTCTGCACATCTTGAGTTGCTCAAAACTATGACACTATTTTTTTTTCCAGACATTTCATTACCTTTGCCCAACACATGGGAGTGAGAAATGTCTCCAATGGTCTCTGGGAAATGTCTCACCCAAACAGATCGAAAGAAAGAAAGAAAGAAAGAAAGAAAGAAAGAAAGAAAGAAAGAAAGAAAGAAAGAAAGAAAGAAAGAAAGAAAACACTTATGGTATCAAGGAAGTCGGTTAATCTACGAAGCAAACATGGTGAAAGTGTTTGCCATCATTTTTTCACATTTTGTCACATAAAAAAACACACCAAAATATTCCTAAGCTGCAGTTTGTGACTTTAATAAAATATTTTATTTTGCATACACATATCTGGTTTGAACTGTAACCTCACACCCCAGAAAGCAGACTTTGACCACAGAATCAGCTTTTTTTTTTTTTTAACTGCATCCAGAGGGTAAATGAAACTTCTGACCCGAGGCGTGTGTTTTACTCCTGCCATATTGTGTGTTTTCAGTGGACAGAGGCCGCCTGCAGGGCAGATCAGAGCTTGGATCAGAGGAGGAAAAAAAAAAACATCTGCCTCTAAATGCCAAACTAAATTAGCCACAGATAGAGAGGAGTCTGACTAAAAACCACTTTTCTTTCATGTGACCAAGCAGAAACCTGAGTCATCCAGACTTTTCCTGTCACAGCGACGACTTCATTACAATGTTTAAAACACGTACAGACGCACACGTCCAACAGGAACAAAAAAAGGTTCATGATCAAATGCTAATAATGCCGATGTACATTTTTAGCTTCATGACCAGTTTAAAAATGGATCCAAAAGAATAAAAAAAAAAAAACCCACAAAAAAACAATCAAATTTAAGCATTTAAATGTGTTGATTTCATAAGTTTTCAGAGCGGCTCCATCTGCCCGTGTCCTGGACCCATCGGCCGTCTCTGTTGACTCAGCGCTTCACTTTGTTTTCACAAGCCTTCATCTGCTCCGATCTGACCCTCGAACATGAGCGAAATGAAGCTAACAGAGCGTGGAACAGCAGCCGTGTGGTTTCTTTCCCCAGCATACCCCGCAGCTCTCTCCTCAGAGCCAATGCAGACGTTTTGTTCTTCTTTTATTTCCCTTTTTTTGTACAGAGCAGATACAGAAAGGTGAAGGTTGAAAGAAAGTCAGAAAGCGAGGCAGAGTGCTGGAACGACATAGGGCTAAAATACTTTGGGATTTTAATAGATTAAAACCTCTTTAAGGTGGATGTAAAATAGATCCACCTTAAAGATAAAATGCTGAATCTCTGTTTTATTAAACAACCATAAAGTGTAATTCAGCTTCATGTGTCACACAAAACAGAGGAGACTGATTTTCCTCGGGCCGCCATTTTGAACTTTATGACCTCGTCACACTTCTTCACTGGATCTGATGAAACGAGAAATAAACGGATCAAATAATGTTTTCTAACATGACTAATGTCATTGGATCAACATTCACATTTTGAACAAGAATCGCTCATAAACTCAAAACAGATTCAACAAACTTTATTTTACAAATTCAGACGTTCATTAAATAAGTCTTATAATCCACTATGAGGCCGTTTTTTCTATTTTCTTCATGTGGTAATTTTATTTAAACTGAAAGAAGGGAACCAATCACGTCCCGGCAGGTTGTATCAGTTCAAAACTATGAAGAGTTTCTGTGAACAACGCAACTTTTTTAGCAAGAAGTACCGACAAATTATAGAGAAAATACATGACAGAGTGAGTGGACCTGTTCGCAAATGTAATATTTAAACACATTTAAGTTCTTGGTGTTTGTTGTTGACGTGTGCATTAGCATTTCAGTTCCTGTTAAGTAATTAAAAAAAGAAGGACAAAAGAAAAACTGACTGCTGTTACTTGAAAAGTTTATGGGACATTTCAAACATTATGGTGACTTTTTAAGTAATGAGGACTCTGGTTGTTTTTACTATCAACAAACACCATCGTGGTCTTCTTCTTCTTCTTCTTCTTCTTCTTCTTCTATGTCCCGACTCATGTATAATGACGTCTTTTAATAAAACCAAGATGGCAGAGATCCTGAAGATTTAAATGAATCTCCAGCTTTGTGGCGGATCACAAGAAGACACTGAAGAGATCAGCAGCAAATATAATTCCTGCTCACATAAATGTAACAAATATGGATTTTAAATGCGTAAATGTCGTGGTACTATACCGCCCAATTAAATTTAGAGATCGACTTGGAGCGCGCACATGTATGAAATAAAGCCGAGCGACCTGATTCTGACTGTCCTGTAAAACTGCACCTTTTGTCATCATACGCTCTTACCAGCCTGGTTGTTTCTGTGACTCGAAATGAGGGTTTAAAGGGATAGTGCAGAGTTTTTGAAGTGGTAAGATTCATTCACCTATCTGCAGTGGATAACTGTCCTGGCATGTTTATTTACTGTCAATCCAGACAGTAGGAAAGAAGCCAAAAGAAAAGCAGGAATTTAAATTATCAATAACATTTCCTGATCTGTGGAGCTCATTTCTGTGTCTTTCTGGTCAGCATTTCCGTCAGTGCCTGCTGTTTGAAAAGTGATTTATAAATAAAGTTATCCTGTCATGTTTACTGTATTTTGCATAAGCTCACACCTGTTTCTAATCCAGTAATCACCTCTAGCATAAATGTTCTTGTCCGTTGTTCTTTGTCGGATCCTGCTGTTAGCTGCATTACGTAACATTTGGTTGGTAGATCCAGTTCTCTAATTCATCAATAAAATCCATTCAAAGCACAGCCTGCCTGCCTCTTGTGTGCCTTTGGTCCTTCCAACAGTAACACATAACAAATAATACTTTTATTTCAGGCAAACATTTTACATGCCTATATGTTTCCAGGGTCGGCTTCTGCTACAAACAAACTTTAGTGACTGCCACAAGAGGGCGCTAAAGCTACACGTTCCACCTCGTCTCAGAAAAACTAGTGTCCCGTCTTTACCTGTATTTATCACATATTTTGTAAGTTTCACTATAAATATTGGATGTGAATATAATAAACTGGAAAGACTAACCTTGCCAGGTCGATTTTTTTTTTGTCGTTGCCTCTTTTAGGTTCTTGTTACTGGACCGTGCTGTTACACAAGGAGCGGCGAAGCGGACCACAGACGGTTATCACGGGAATGATGACAGCTAACCATTAGCAGCAAAATGAAACCAGACAGTTAGCAACCAAAAGAAGTTTGGTGACGCATCAGTGGCTTGGAAAAACAGAAAGAAAAAAAAAAGAAACATTATGAAGGAAGAAAGAAAGACAGCCAAAGGATAAAAACAGCAGGTTTGATGACTACGTAGGCAGGAGAAGTGGAGATGTAATTCACATCAAGATGTGTAACTTTAACTGGGGGCTGTTTTGTTTGTAAAATATAACAAATGGTGTTATTGTAGTTCGTTGTCAACGGAGTTAGGAATCTCTGCATGATAAACTAGGGTGCCCCCACAAAGCTCTGTGTTTCTCATAGGACGATAAATGGTGGCGCACTGCCTCCAAACTATTTCTCTTGCAAATAATCACCGACCTCTTTGTGAAGAACTGCTTAGTGCAGGTGTAAAGACAGACTGAAGGTTCATAAAATATTGTTAGCATAAAATGCTATTATGCTTTTGAGACTACAGTTACCATCGTTTCACCCTCCGGAACTAACAAATCTAGATTTCCACAAAATAAGGACACAGAGAACATTTTTCTACAGGTAAAACATTTACGGTTTGTGACCTATAAACCAAACTTTAATTTAATCTCCAGATTAGATTGCACTGTTTCTTCTTGTTCTATTTTAGGGCGTACTTGTGTAACCCAGTGTGTAGACACCATCATTTTTGGTAAAATTTATGCTCTTTTTTTCTTATATAAACTGAAAAAAAAGCATAATTAATGCCAGTAGAAAGTCAAACCAGCCTAAATGTGTCTCCATTATGTAAGAAATAGTGAGATTCCAGAAATGATGTCATTTCCTTTGCTTTCCTGTCCTCTCTACTTATGCTGCAGATCTTCACATTGTATTATTTTCCAAAGGAAACTGAAGTAATATTTACATTTTTATTCAGCAGTAAGCTTGTTTGTCTCTTAAAGCCTCTTTGCTCCCTCATTCCACCTCAGCACTTTTATCTTTTCTTTTTTTCCCCCTCTTGTCCCCCTTAGCTGTGTCTCCAGCTGACATATGAGTGTGGTCAGAGGTTATGTGGTTGTAATTAGGAGGGCTGTGCCGGAGCAATAGACCCCGTTTCCTGTTTCCAGACTACAACAGATCGTCTTGCAGCCCAGCCAGCGCTGAAAACAGCTGTTAGCCCCAGGGCTCGCTCCTCAAACTCTTAAATTTAAATAAAACTGTCTTTTATAGTCTCATAACTCGTACTGTAAGGTTCCCACCGACAACCCAGCTCGCCGCTCTGTCATTTCCCTTTCTTGCTGGGTCGGTTACATAACTGCAGCACTGCCCATTGGAATCCTCTGGCCTCTGACTGACACTGACCAAACGCTGAGTTCAGTCTGAAGACCTTCATTTATCTGGAGGAAGGAATTAAAAGCTTGCGCATTAATGCTGAATGCGGGTCATGCATAAAACAAAAAGTAAATGCTTTATTTTGAATGCTGGTGCCTTTTCTAGTCACTTTTTTTGAAAAAGAAATGTCTGAAAAGTATAAATACAACGACAGCATAACTAAGTTTGCATCTGATGGCTGTTCTGCTTCGCACTTTGCTGCTACAAAGTATGAAACTGTCTGTCGTTTCCAGACAAGTCTGACTCTGTCCCACCACAGGTACTAATACAGCCACTATCATAGCAGTAGGTAGTAGAGCTAAGGTCATGGTTTAAAGGGCACCGCTTGGTCTCAGTGTGAACCCTTTTGCAAGGCACTCATAATATAGTCATTTTCTTGACTGAGTAGAAGAAGGAAGACTGTCCTCTGTGACCCTATGTGCTTTGTACTTCCTGACTAGATCTTATCACCATGGCAACTTTCTGAAAATCTCCTCAATTATGTTTTGATAAAGTTTGAAGTGAACTTTATCATCTTATAAAGTCTGACAGGATGTCAGGCATCTCCACGGTCTCCTCCGGTTCATTCAGTCAAGATCCTGTGTAAGTTTAGAGGGCGTTCTTGTCAGCTTTAGTCTTTTTCCAGCCTGCAGTATGTTTTCTGGAAGATCATGTTGTGTGATGACCCCTTCAAAGCAGCTATTTATGGAGGAAAGAGGGGGGAGGATAAGTTGATGGGAAAATTCAGCAGTCTAACAGAGCCAGTTTAATGGCTTGATAGCTTTTGCTATCAGTGACCTTAAGTATTTTTTTAGTGATTCCAAAAGAGCTCTGTATTTCAGTCTGTTTTCCCTCCCCAGTCCTGAAATCTTGCCACTTGTGTACAGTGCTAAACAGGATGTACTTTGGCTAGCCCATTTCTAATCACTGACAGCGGAAATGCAGAGTGAAAACACGCCGATGTTCATGAGTGTTTACATTTGAAAGATAACAAGGATGTTATGGAGGAAGCAGCAAAAAATGCTTTGTCTCACTGTTACACATCCTCGATTTTACATTAATTATTTACCATCAACTTACATTTCGCATTTATACTGAAGAGTTCAAATTGTTTAATTTACTGCAGCTGGTAGTGAGAACTGAAATCTGTTCAGCTGTTGGACTGTTTCCGCTCTTATGTTTGCTGATGTACCAGAAAACACTTTTCGGTAACACTTTATTTGAAGTGGGTGAATAAGACTGTCATGACACTGTCATAAACA
>NW_015112693.1:577069-578266 GCF_001443285.1 Poecilia latipinna | reverse complement strand
AGAATCTGAACCAGGTGAAACTATGCAATTTGCGGAGGACATATTTAGGAGTAAAGATGTCTTCTTTTTTTTACTTTTTACAGTTTGGTTTCATTTCTGCCTGGAGTTCTTTCATCAAATATCCTTTTTTAGGAGTCTGCATGTCCCAATTAACAGCTTAAGTTTAGTCGATTACTAAATTAGTTGACGATTATTTCATTAATTGATTAATCCGATTAATCTGATTAATCGTATCAGCCCTGAATTCAATACAAAGTCAAAGAGGGCATTTAAATCCAAAAGATCATCAAGTGCAACATAATAATGATAAAAATATCTTTGTGCAGGCCTTCACAGGTAATCAGATGTGAAATGTTTGCTGGCGGTGGCTGTTCCAACTAAATTCAGGTCAATTTGCTGAACGTTTGATGTGAAAAGAAGTCCCTGACAATCTTAAGACCTCGCTGCAGGATTTTCCCTGGACTCCGCTGGTCAGTTTCAAGAGCTGAGCTGTTTTTGATCCGGAGGCCTGCCAGGAAAGAAATTTGTGAAACCAAACGCCAGATTAGAACACAACATTAGTTTTCTGCTGAACAAGATCGTCAGAATGACGTCTCTGGAGAATAAAACTATTTGTACAGATAAAGGAAAGAGTCGTTTTCAGCTAGAGAAATATTTTTTTTGTTTGTTTTTTTTTAAGTTTGGTGCCGACCGAATCCTTCGCAGGAGAAACCAAACATCAAGCAAGATGTGAAACATAATTGTGGAATGTTGCAGTTTGGATTGCTCTGCTCCCTCTGGGACGCTGCAGCTCACAGTTGCTGCTTAACTTTTCCACCTAAAATCAAAAGTGAATGAAAAGCTGAATGTGAACTGTAAGCTAACCTTCCGACAACATGATTGATTAATTGTGGATTCGCCTAATAGGCCCAGGACGGCTCTCTGTTAGGGAGCAAAAGGAAAAAATTTGAGTTGAATCCAGTTGAAACACTTTGGGAGAAATCTGAAGTGATGCAGGAAAGTCCCCCAAACATCTGGCAAATGAAGAGGCTGCTGCATGAAAGAGAAGTCGAATGTTTTACTGCCGTAGAGACGAGTGGAGAATTATGTAAAATACCTACATCAAGATACAAGCTGCATCAAGTCAGATGTGCCTCCTGCCTCCCTTAACCCTCTTAAGACCATAATTGTAACTGGGGCGCCTGGTATTTTTCTGAT
>NW_015112693.1:552228-572395 GCF_001443285.1 Poecilia latipinna | reverse complement strand
GGACGGCAACATCTGTTGAAAATGCATTTCCTTTTTGTTGTTGTTGTTGTCTGGGACCACAGCAGAGCAGAGGAGCAGAAACTGCAAACATCCAGGAGACACTTTGCACTTATTACCTAAACAAGTTGCTTTTTTTTTTTAAAACACAACTTTAAGGTTTTATGTACTCGCATTTAACAGCTGCAGATTGCAGGTTTTTGATACAAAAACATTCCACACTTACATTTGTGAAAATGTAAGTGTGACTGAACCGTCACTAACGTTTCATTTCTTTAGTACGGAGCCCCCTAGAGGACATGGGGAATTTTTTCTTTTGCGCTACCTCGCGAAACTTTTGAGTTATCATGAGTCAAATGTCTCTCTTGAAGGAATGAACTCAGAAACCCTTCACACTGACACGGTTGTTTCCAATTAAGTGTGAGAATTTATTAACAAAATAGCCCAAATTTATAGCTGTATTATTCCACAAATAACTTCTTTCCTTAGCTACTGGGAAAAAGGAATACAAGACTAAACCTTTCCTGCTTTAGAAGACCCAAAATTATTTCTGCCTGCTAAATGCCACAATAATGAGCGTGAGATTTTATCAGAGATTGTTTTTTATCACTTTTTTTTCCAGATTCACAGATTAGCATATGTCTTTTAAGCAATACGATTTGGGCCAAATATTTGGTATTTTCTTCCACAAACGTCTCACAGATTGCAGGAATTTTGGCCCAGATCTCCAGGCTGAATTGGTGTGGCTGAGTCAGGTTTATAGACTGCCTTACTCACACTCAGACATTTTCTGCACTGCACACAGAGCTGTTTGTGAACAAACATGCACACTGTGCTTTTCACATATTGGAGACAATGTACGGTTCTCTTCATACCCAGAATAAAGAAATGCTTAGTGGTGGTCTCTCACGTAAATTCCCAACATAACCCACTGGATAATATGTCTATAAAGATGTGGAAAATGTATTTTGGTAAGCCTTCACTGTAACTTTCTTCAGTTGTTGTCTGTTTGTAGAGCTGGCTGCTGTCAGGAAAAGAAAAGGACGAAGCTGAGGTGTTGTGTCAGCCAGTGCACAGTGTTGCGTTTTATTTTCTCTGCTGCTCTCGCTGCTTTTGCACTTTTTCTGACTTCCGTCCTCCTGCAGCCTTCGGTGCCCTCCGATTCACCTTACAAACAAACATTATTATCTATTTTCACAGTGGGAGCGATAAAGCCGCTTCTCTCACATCCTCGGCCTGATTGTATCACCGTACCGCTTCCGCTTTGACATGGATAATGCCGAATGCCTTCAGATCCTGAGCCGTTTTCAAGCCTCTCTGCAGCAGATCGGTGTTTTCTGTCCAAAGAAAGCTTTTTTCAGAACTTGTTTGGCTTCACGAGAAAATTCAAATTTGTCTTTGTGTCACGTTGAGATAAAGTATTTAGTTTTATATGGCTTGGACATTTCCTCTGAATAGAACTCTTGACTTTTTGAGGTGTTTTTGAAAATTTAAAACATCAATCCTTCATCTTCCCTATATAAAAGGTTGGGTCGTGGGGTGAACAGGTCCAGGAGGGAAATCCAAACCTCCACATTCATCCGATACCTGATAACTCTCTCCAGCAGCTCAACAGGGGATCCAAATGTGTTCTTAGGTCTGGTCTTATATAGATATATATATATAGATATATAGTGTCTGCATTGGCCCCCGGGTCTTCTCGCATAGATATGATAAGAATGGAGTTTCATGGTATCCTCACATCTGACAGCTTGGTAGACTCGGTTTGATTGGGACCAGCATTTTTTTTTTACATTTTCAGCTGCTGCGGTTCTCTTTCACACTGCACTGTCAAACAAACCAAACCCNGTGAAAAACCTGTTCCACCCCTGGCCTGTGGTGGTGCTGCACCAATAACTACTGAAGGAAAAGAAGAAGAAGACATGAGTGCAGCTTCCTTCTTCACAAAATGTAAACCAAATTGGAGTTTAAGGGTTGTAGGATTTCACGTTTGTCGATGATAAGAGACCTTTGAGCCATTTCTTCCACTAGTCACTTCTTGCATTTGGAGCGGTCTTCAGTCTGCTTGCATTCGAACTGCACCAGACTTCGGTTCATCCAAAACGTGACCGAGGATTTTAGGCCAGACCAGAGTTTGTTTTTTTGTTCCACATCAGAATTCGACTACACGTTCACACCTCTCCAAACGAACCGGACTAGAGTTTGATTAAAGCGGACTAAACAGGGCTGGTGTGAAAGCATCTTTAGAGGTGAGCTAGCACAACTTTAAACCACCAGATCACTACACTGTGTGGTGCAGGTGACACTCAGAGTGTTAACTACCTAAAGCTAAGTAATGTAAGTCCTGTTGACTGGCCCAAACAGATAATGAAGCTTGTTAAGAAGAACTATGTTCTACTTTAAGTTTTCTATGTTAGTTCCACAGTGTGGGATGAATTGTGAACATTCTGTTTTGTGCTAATATGGTGTTAGAATGTTTACCATGTGGGTGTGTCCTCTGTGGCAGCCATCTTGTGTTCCAGCTAAAGAGGAAGGCTGCCTCAAATGTGGCTATTTTTTAGGAAGTGAGCTGGTAAGAACAGTCTTAAGATTGGTTGACAGATTGAAGAAAGTCAAAGTACGCTTGCTCTTATAACTTATTAAATTCGTTATTTGAACACTGGTACGTACATCAGTCTCCCTGACTTGTTTTGATGTTTTTTGAATTAGTAGATGTCTCTTTTTTAATCTTAAAGTTGGAAATTTGCAGGTTGAATCTATGACGGTTGTCAATTTTTAAATTTTTTGGTAACTGAAATTGGCTCAGTATAGCAATAAAATATTATAATCAGATTGCTGGTGATCCAGTATGTACTCTTCACTTACCATTTGCTAAATGGAAGTTTATCTCAAATTTTGCCATTCTGTGTTTGGATAGGAAGCACCTCCGACCAAAACAAAGTCAAAACAACCTGAAGTAGGTGAGATTTAGAAACTTTCAGTCTTCCTCCAACTCACACAGCTCGTCTGTTGTGCCTGTTGGAACAGCCTCCATCGTTCTGGGCTGATGAAGCAGGAAAAATGCCATGTCTTTGTTTCTCCCGCAGAGCTTTGCAGATCTCCTCTGAAAATCTAAAGTATTTACAACGCCGCAGCGTGTTTTCCTCCAGCGAAGCGTCCCTTTGGACGGCATCGCTAATGGGAGAGGTGCGGCCAAACAGATGGAGCCGCGTACTCATCTGCTGTCTCCGAGATGTTTAAATGGGCTTTTATTTGTTTGTGCCGGAGGAGTGGCTCATTTACGGGGTTAATCTCGAATCCGGTCTTCCCTCGTGGGCTTCAAGCGCTTCGTCGGGAGCCAAAAAGCATCAAGAATCAAACAGTGAGGTAACTTTTCACAGCAGAAGTGCAAAACAAACTCACTCCTTTGCAAAAAGATTTCAATCGAGATCTGGACAGAAGAGGCACCTGCTTTTATGCGGGACAATTATGCAATATTTATTTATTTGCGTGTGTCAGTGACACAATACAAGATGACCTTATAAAGAGGAAAACTGTTTACAAATAGTTTACAGCCTCAACAACATGAGTGATTACAAATCTGGAAGCCATTACAGACAGAAAATATACAAATATTTACATAAAACTGCTCTGCAGTTTGTAGTCCGTCCAGCAAGAATACAAGGCGTTTCTTTAGTAAATCCCTGACGTATGCTTGGATTAGAACACACAGCAGATTTGTTGTTCATTTTTCTAATATTCAGTTCACTAACATAATAAAAAAAAAATACAGGTTTACATGTGAAAGAAAAGCAACAGTTAGTGATGATTTTTTTGGTGAATTTTACGAAATAAAATGTGCAATAAATGTTGAAAAAGATATTGGTTTGTGATGAAACTTGACCTAATTTTGAATGTTTTCGTTATCAGCTGAAGAGACTGATGGGCCAGGTTTTTGCAACAGCTGTATCTAACTTAGCAGTAGAACAAACGAGGTTCACAATATTTTGATACTGTAATTGCTGAAAATACCTCTTTTTTTTTCTTTTTTTTTTTTTTTTACAAGGTTATATTCAGCCATGCCTCTTTTCATTTCATTTATAATTAATGCAGCACTCTGAGAAAACAAGCAAGCAGAAAAATACTCCTGGCCTGACAGACACCGTTTTGAAGAACCTTTTTAAAATCTAGGTCAGACAAAGTTTAGTTATGAGCAATAAACGGAAACTTCTAACAGTCAAACTTACAATATAGAGGACTCTCTCCAGAGGTATTTAAAAATTTAAACCAAACAAAATGCATCCCGGGAAAATTTAATGAAGAATAAGACAAAGCCTGCATGGGAATTGGAAAGAAACACTGCAGCAATGTTCACACTGGCATGACGTCTGTACTTGTTTATACTGCTAAGTTAGTGTCAAGTTGTTTTAAAGGGTTTTTTTATGCAGCATATGTGTCGTTCGTGCTTCAGATCTCTTTGATATTTATCATCATTACTGATTTCCACTGAATGATTTATCAAAGTTGCATTCATCTTTTATTCAGGGTGAGAACAATTTTTTATCAAGTGTAAAAAGAGTGCACTCAGTTAATTTCTAATGTGAGAGAAAACAAACTGACAAAATTCTGAAAAATCGATTTGATTTCATTTGGCATAAAGTGTGCAATTAAAGTTTTTAAAAACACGGAGAGATGATGTTGGGATTTGAACATTACCATGTTGGAGTCTTCTTCTGATGGCCAAATGTTAATAGCTAATAACTCTAGCTAATAGAAAATAGCTAAAGTTAACAGCTAATAACTAAGGCCAAAAGCTAATAACCATAGCTAGTAGCTAACAACTAACACTAATGGCTAATAATGAAGTTAATAGCTAACTACTAAAGCTAATAACTAATAATTAAGTTAATATCTAATGACTATAGCTAGTAGCTAACTACTAAAGCTAATAGCTAATAGCTAATAACTAAATTTGGTCCACAAGAGATGGCCCTATAGATATTTTATAGTTGGTCTGATTGCATTTAAACTAATTTTTCTTCCATAAACCCTGTGAAAAGGATTTCAGAGGAAATTATTAGCACCACAAAGAACATGAAGCATGACCTAATTTGTACAAAAATATAATTCAAGTACAAAAAGATTTCTCTGTTTTCTTTCCCAAATACTACTTATTTATTGTTCCTCTTTATTTATTTATTTTTTGGACAGCCTCTATTTATGAAAGCAGCACATTTCCTCTCATTGGTGAAAGAAATATTCAATAGCACCACTTGTACAATATTATCTACTACAAAATGTTGTAGTAGAGAATATTGAGAGAATTGAAAGAAAAAAAAGTGAATAACCAAACCTAGATGCTCCGCCAATCCCAATTTCACTTCCAGTCTTATTGGATGCCCGGTGCCACCAGGTATCCATTGAACGTGATGTAAACATCCACGTCGTCGCTGTAGATGGCGTTCTCGCGCTCCCGCTTGTAGAGGCGGACCCACACCTCGTCGTTCAGGGCCAGGTCCAGCATGACGCTCTGGCTCTGCATGATGGACCTCTCGCTGGGCTGCGCGTACAGGATCACCTTCTCCTTGTCATTGTGCATGAGGTGCAGGTAGGTCTCCTTGAAGTTCCAGGTGTGGATGTTGACGTTGAAGAAGTAGATCCCCGGCACGTAGCAGTAGAACTTTCCCTTGAACATGTTGAAGTGCTCGTGGAGGTTGACGAACACTGTGTCGAAGACCAGCGCCTGGTAGTACTCCACGCTGTGCAGGGACTTGCGACGCCCAACGGAGAAGGAAGAGTGCGGGATCTTGCAGGCATCACCGGGAGCGCCCATCTGGCCTTTGCTGCCTTTTGGCCCCAGGTGTCCTCGCTGCCCGGCGGGCCCTTCCAGACCCGGCTTCCCAGGCGTGCCTTTGTCTCCTCGGTCGCCTTTGTCACCTGCAGACACAGGAACAGGGGGAAGTTTGATGGAGGAATTTGCTATCTACATAGAAGACAATGACACAAAAAAAAAAAACGTTGGCTGTTGTACATAGCAATGGTAGCTATGCATATGCTATGTTTTTTTTTTTATTTTGTTAGATTAATTTTCTAATCCTCAGTGTTACTCTTCCTCTTTCTCGCTCTCTCTCCCCTCACACCTGCAACCAGTTAGCCAATAAGCCAGGTATTTTGTTCAGCATTCAAACTCCCAGTACTTAAGCTCCTCATTCTCAGTCACTCCTTGCTGGTTGCTCCCGTTACACCCTGTTATTTTCTCTGTTTCTTCCCTGTGTTCCCTGCTGGCTTTTTTCATTGGATTTATGGTTTTTGTTTTTCTCTGGCTCCCTGTGATTTTTGTAAGTTTGTCCATCATTTTTTTCATTAAACATTTTTCATTTACTCAACATGTTTACCTTTCTGCATTTGGGTCCACCATCAAAACAAAAGCTAATTATGAAGTTATTGGAAATGTGAGCTTTCAGAAGAGGCTGCATGTTTTCTGATTCAGTTTTAACTGAATAAGTTAAAATAATTTCTGTTATACATGTAGACAAAAAAAGCCTCTAAGGCTAATTTAATGACTTCTAACTGAGACCGGCTTATGGGGGCAGAAAGAAACTTTTCCTCACTTTCTTCTTCTGCTACTCTCCAATTTATTATTTTTGTTAACTTTTAGGGGTTTTCTGTTTCCGTAGAAGCTACACCTGGTTTGACGTTCTGTTTGGTTGTGAATCCTTCCTGAAGGAACTCTCTCCATCTCCTGCTATTAACTTCTTTCTTTTCATTAACATAGAAAGTTCTCCAATATCAGCTCTTCTTTCTTTTTTGTGTCTCTGCTCTGTCAAACCCTGAGTTGGCCGCTTGGACTGAGCCAGGTTCTGGTTCCGCTGGAGTTTTCTTCCTGTTAAATGATAGTTTTTTTTTTTCCTGTCACTACATGCATGCTCGGTGTGAAGCATTGCAGCAAAGCTAGTGATAGCTGCCATGTACTCGTCCAGGAAGAGTGAATGCTACAAGGCAATGACTCGGTGCAATCTGCTGAAGTTCCTTAGACCTAAAATTTTAATAATAATCTGAGCTTAATGCATTGTTTCATAAATAGGACCAATTGAACTGAAATTACATTTGTTGTGAAATGACGCTGTCTGAATAAACTGAATTGAATGTAATTGCAGATTTGCACTTTTGAAGAACTACTGACTGAACAGTCTGTTCTTTTTTGGTATGCTCTCTTTTGGCTTGAAGGTTACACTATCTAAATCTACATTTATTTAGATGTGCATGAGCTGATTGGTGTAGACGGTTTCTCTCCATTACACTTCACAATCTTTTTACAGTGTGTGGAGTTCTGACTTAGACGCTCAAAAGTCTTTATGTTAATGTTGAATAAAGATGTGGACTTTGGGTTTGAAACATTACCATTAAGCCTGAGAGTGAATCTGTCATAGTTCAGAGGTTATGATTGTTGACTTTTGGAGCTTTTTTTTTTAAACGTTAAATCCAAAAGACAAAAGGTCAGAGAAGATGTGACGTTTTAGTTGCTAACGGTCCAACATGTGAAACCACAATAATGATCATATACTGTTTAAACTACTCTGGTTAAGTTGGTTGTGAAGTATCTGAAGCGACATTTTATGTAATAAAACCAGGCTTCAAAATGTAGTAAAATATCACTGAAACCAAAGTAAATGACACAAATGTTATACAATCCTTTCTGCTATATATATGTAATAACATTACTACACTTTGCACCAATTCCAGGCATCAGGTATCTTGAAATTGGCCTCTGTCTCTTTAAGACTCCTGTTATGTTGAGGGTCAAATTGATCCTTTTAAAAAAAATAATAATAAAAAAAATAAATAACTAAAAAAGTTCGATGTATTTTTTTCTCTTTGACCCTTCTTCTGCTTGGCTTAAGTAACCTATTAAATTTAAATAGGGTAATTTTACATATTATCAACAAAATGAGCGAGTCAAGGTTTTACTTAGCCAAATTTATTTATTTATTTTTAGGTTTAATTTAGAGTATGCCTGTCATCATCAGACCTTAATTTCTAATGAATATATGTTTATATTAGTTATGTATTGGGTCCACTTCACATAGAGCACAAAATGATGTATGCACTAAGGCCTGCTTACAAATGACATGTTGATAATACAAATACAGGTACATGCTTCAATCCTTTTAATAAATCAACATCCAGGGCTTCTCTGAATCTATATTTTTTGATGCATTTCCCTTCGATAGAAATTGTCAAAAGTTGTAAAGATTACTGGCACTGATTGTTTACCAAGAATCATTGAACTGTGGTTGATTTTAAAAGTGGTTCCTGGTCGTTTCTGTCAATGGAGGATCTAATTTTCTTTTCAACAGCACGTCTCGTATCTCATTTCCACTTAACCATGAATGCATCATCACAGTCAGCTGCACAGTTCCAGCATGATTGCTCTTCTGATTAAGCACTACTACACCAGGCACACGGCCTTCTGCTTTAAGTCGAACAAGTGATTAAAGCAAAGCGGTGTGGAGATACAACAGCGTACTGGTGCCATTGTAGACAGAAAGAAAGAGGAGTAAATTTCACACTTAAAAAGTTAGAAATTTAGCACCACTTGTATCTCAGAAATTTTCTAGTGAAAACAAGGAAATTTCTCAGTTTGAAAAGTCAAAAATTTGCTCGAAAAAAACTCAAAACTTTTGAGATTAAACTCAGAAATCTTTGAGAAAAAAACTTGAAAATTTTAGAAAATTTGCAACGTTTCAAGCTGACATGTCCACATTTTAATGATTAATGTCAACATATTTAAGTTTATTGCAGCAATTTTTTGATTTTACAAACTCAGAAGTTTCTTAGATGTCTGAGATACTTTAGCAGAGATTTACTGCTCTTCCTACTTTCTATACAAAGCCCAGTACGTCGTCATAGAAATGAAATACTTGCAGAGACACAGGGATTAAAACATCACAGTAAAACACTATATACCTTCTGCATTTCTTCCTGCATGGATTTTCTGTGCTTTAGGAGTCAGAAAAAAAGCAAAACCCTGAATTTGTCTCTGATCTTTAAGCTTCTTCCTAAAACCAACATAGTTTGGAGAAATACCACCGTGACGCAGTAAGTTAGCTCGCTAGACTTGCGGTACCTTTGAGAATGGTCATGTTGATGACAGTTCTGACTTCAGGCATTTGGTAATGAGCGGTGGTGGCCGGTGGATCCAGCTGGTCGCAGCATCGCCTGCAGAGCCGAGTCGGCGATCTGGGTGAAGAGGAGACGCAGCACACCAAGGCGAGGAGGAACAGCAGCCTGGAGTTAGCAGTCAACATGGCTGCCGTCACCTGAGGAGGCAGGACAGAAAAACAAAAAACATACTCATTGAACTATAATGAAAAAAATCCTAAAACTTTTTTTAACACTTTTTTTTTTCATTGAACATCTGAAACATCAAGTAGAAGCTAAAACCACGATTTTCTTTGTTGGTTTTGACTGTGTTAGATTTTTTTTTCTTTTTTTTTTTGCATTCCTGTGGATTTCTGGTCAAATGTGCAAATACTTCTTTGACAATAAGAATATCCTCCACTGTAAGTAATTCTCACACAAGACTGCCAAACGTTATGGATCTGGCCATAACTCTTCTCGTTTAATGGAGGCCTGGAACATGCTGCACATCTGAGACACACAGGATGAAGTTCATGCTGCGTTTACTGTGATTTAATTCTCCAGGGATTCAGACTTGCAAACATAAAAACCTAAGCAAATCCTATAAACCTCTGTGGCTGATTCTTGGCCATTTGGAGATGTTGGACCAAAAAAAACATGAGGCAAACTTCGAGACTAAAAATGAGGATATACTGCAGGATTCCTTTCAGATTGCATTCAAGTGAATGCAAACAAACAAACCAAAAAAAAGTATGGATTTGATCTTTTTATTTGCTTTCACAAATATTTCCAGGGGAAATGTGTGCGCTTTCTAAACCCACAGATTTTTGTGCATGATTTCCCTGAACCACCTCAGAGATTTGTTTGATTTGCATGAAAATGTGACAAAGTAGCAGCTTCCCAGTGCATTCAAATGCAAATATAGTCCAAAACACAGAACAATAAACGACAGAATTATATTCATCGAAACAAATCCAGCCACCTAATCTCCATACTGACTTTATCTGTTTCAGAAATGCCCAAATATATGGTAGATCTCTGCCAACAAATATTTGTTTTTTTCTTCATCTCTCTTTCATTTAATGGAATGAAATGGAGGAGTTGCAGAGTTCCAGCGTTAAGGTGGACAGTCAGTTGACAGGTGAGCTATTAGTCGTTCTCAACATTTACACTTTTTGGATGAATGAGAGCTGTTGTTAAAGGAGCAGTCTTATGTCAAATGCTTTTTTTATAGCTTTATATCATGCAATTATATTACATGATAATATAATTATATTTCCTCATCAAAAACATCCCTGGAGTGTTGCTTTGTTTCTTTCATGCATGTTTGTGAAATCCATTAATCTCCATGGCAACCATTCATCTGTGTAAAACGCCTGGGTGGACCTAGCCCCGCCTTCGAGAGGAAGCTCCTCCCCTGAACTGCAGTTTCCAAGCTTCTGCGTTACAGAGCAGTTCTCCCCTGAGACTTCCCCTCTCAGCTCCTTCAGACTAGCCAGCAGCAATTAGCAAACACCTGGTGGAACTGTTATCTGCTAAGCTCATTATAGGAGCTACTTCTCATGGCAATGGAGGTAAAAACATTGTTATAGGGTCAATTGAAGAGCGATGGAGTGGTGACGCCTTGGAGGAGGAGTTTCAGAAAGAGCAGGAGTTTCTTAAAGAGACAACGATCTAATTTCAAGGCATTAAATCGGGAAGTCATATTTGCCATTTATAACATTTTTATAGCAACTGAAGCTAATAGTTACTTGACTGAGCTATTAAATGGCACTATGTGCCTGGAAAACACAAAATGCTGTCACAATAAATCAAATGGGAGGTTTGCCATGTTGGGGAGACATGGAATAGTGCCCAGCTCAGTGGAGAACAAACAAATCCTGTAGAAAATGTCATGTGTAGAACAAAACTGATTCCAATATGCTTAAAAAAAATGATTAATATCGGCCAATGTCAGTGCCGATATATTGTGCACGCCTAGTAATCATGGAAGAAAACCTGAAATAGACTTGAAACGTGGAGGAAGTTTTAACTCCTGCACGACAAATAAACATCCAAATCATTAAGTTTATTTATTAAAATTAATAAATAAACTTGATCTTGGTGACGCTGATCACCACTCTTTAGCTTTTTAAAGCTAAAGAGTGGAAATTTTGGATATAAAAGCCCAATTGCATCACTGTGTTCATTGTTTTTTTTTCCTCTTCGTTGCATGTTCTTTCTCAGTATCCATTGTACTTCATCTCCATCTTTGAATCTCTCCTCCTTCTCTTTTCTACCACTTTCTCCAATAGTGGAAAGCGAGGATATAAAATAAAGCGTGATGAGACACAGGAGGGAAATAACAGAGCTCCTCTTGTGTTTTTCCAATGACGGATGAACGTTAATATTTCAGATGACGGATGGAGCTTGACAGTGAGAAAATGACATGTTTGGAGCTCTGCCTCAACGTTTCTATCCGACTTCTGCCAGTAAAACACAACCACTGTAGTTATAATGAGCATCTGTGTCACTGTTGAAGTCGGCCTTCTGTCAGAGGACAAGCTAACTTTTCCAATTATATTTATGTTGTTGATTTAAAACTTCTCTTCTTAGTTTTGACATATACCAGAGTATTTATTGTCCTACTGGTCTACACAGATTGCAGCAAATATGGAGTTTTGATATTCTTAAGCTATATTTTTCAAATAGAGTCCCAGTCGGTTGAGACAGATGGTTGGTGCGGGTTTTTTTCTCCCGTTTAAAGGAAAGCCCTTCGTTTCAACTGTCGCCAGATGCTTGCTTAGACGTTTGTTGTGAATTGGCGCCACATGAATCAACTGAATTGAACAGAATTCATCAAGAACAACTGTTAGAATAATTGGGGCAGATTTAATTAGCTCGCATTTACTTTGTTTTCTTGTTTCTCGGTTAAAATCCCTCCCAAAAAAACGTCCTTTAGCTCCTCTAACAGGTGACGATTTCACTTCAGATGAACCAAAGTTTGACAGACGAAGGAAAGTGGATTTGCTGGTTATCATTAAAACACCTTGTTTGGATATGCGTCATTTTAGCTGGCCTGCATTTTGTCCTAATCTTAACCACATTAATGTCCCTTACAGCTGGAGCAGGACTGATCGCCACCTGGACATGGAAACAGAAGATTTCCATTAAGCGTGCTCTTCCAGGGTGAATTGTTTTACCTCAGACGTTAGAAACCATGAGCGGTTTGCATTTTCTGGCTGTGAGTCAAAAGACTTATTAACTTGCTGAATGCAATGAGGTTTGACACCAAAGCTACAACACATAAAACCTGAACTGCAGTGTGTAGCCTCATTGCTGTAACCAGACTTGACATTTTCATAAAATACCTCTCCACATCTCAAGATCGGCTGCGAGCGACTTCTTTATGAAAATGTAACAGGTGTGTGTTTTTTGGAGTGTGTGTTTTGTGACGGTCTTCTGCAGGAAATTTCAGCTTGGGTCAAAAGTAAAGATACAGAAACGCAAAGCGTTAAACACATTTGCCAGATCATCCACAACAGACACAAACAGTCCCTTAACATGTCTTGGTAGGTGTTGCATTATGGGTATCCATGAGGCTATGGATATTGTACAAGTGTGCCAATAGAAGTTACAAAACATAAAACATTATTTCGGTTGTTTTGAGCTGTTGCTAGCATAAAGATCAGAATGTCTCACTGCAATTCAGAGCAAAGGAAAGCCAGCTCATCAACTTTTATATAAACCCAGCTCCAATGTCTAGTTATACTTATGACCCTGAAAGACAAATCAAATCATCTTTAAATCTAAAATATCTGGGACCATGGAGCAAGAGAGGCTACTGCTGTAGGCAGGAAGCAGAGAGCTCTTTTCACAAAAACCATAAAATAAATGCATAAAATGGTAATGCATTCTTCCACTTATTGGCAACACAGCATTCTTACTTCTCCCAGAAATCTCAAATGAGCGCTCTTACTGGTATCTGGCTCTGGTTCCGCATCCCCAGAGCCACAACTAAGCATGGAGAAGTAGCATTCAGCTTCTATGCACCACTAATCTAGAACAAATTTCCAGAAAACTGCAAAACAGTCGAAACACTGACTGGCTTTAAATCAAGGCTAAAACTCACCTGTTTAGAGTTGATTTTGATTCATAATAACTGGAACATTTATCAATATATTTGATGTATATTTACTTGATGGCATTTAACAAAATGTAATGTTCATTACTTGTTTCATAATTAATTGCTGTATTGCGTTGTTACAATGTAAAGCACGTTGAACTGCCTAGTCGCTGAAATGGCTCTACAAATAAACTTGACTTGACTCAATTACTCTGAACTGTACTTTCACACCATACAATTGTGTTATTTCTAAACCTTGGCAAAAAAAAAAAAAAAAAAAAAAAAAAAGTGGAGCACAGAATCAGGGCAATAACTTTGACTCATGTAACTGAGCTCTATCTGTTGCATCATCGTTGGCTTTGACCCCATGTTAGAGAAGGGTCAAGTTCAGATATGTCCACACCCAAAAACCGCTTGCTCTGACAAAGAAGTTTAAATTTACTGCACTCACAGTTACTAGGTTATCTGAACAACCCTCATTCTAAACCTCCTTCCTTTCCCCAAACAATCTATGTACAACTTGTCCAACTTAGTCCTAGCTAGCGCTTCAACAAAGTGAACACACTCTACTGGAACTGAGTCAACCACATCCAGCAGTGAGAGGGATTTCATTGTGGAAGCCACGTCTACAACGCCAGAGCATCAATTTGGTATGCAGCGGGAGTCCGGATAAACCCGACAGAAAGAGTTACACAACTCCCTTACGCACACGCGCTCACACACACATAAACAAAAAGCCGGGTAGCGCATCTGGGCGCGTGAGAACGCGCACGGGCGCCGTTACTGTAACTTTTGAACAAAGAAAAGTTCTGCTGAGTTGGCGACTTGTAAGGAACTTCAACAATCCTGCGCGTCTCTGCAGGCACGCAAACGCGCCGCCGGGTGTTTCTTTTCTTTTTCCTCCTTCCCGGCCAGCTTTTCTTTGACATTTTTCCTCTCTTTCTTCCCTCCGTCACTGTCTTCCGAGAATTTTCTGCAGACGCTCGCGCGCTCGTCGCAGGTCGCTAGCTGTCACAAAGCGCGCGCGCGTGCGCGAGTGAGAGAGAGTGTGCGGGTCGCTTCTCTTACCTGGTGGATTTTCTCCACAGTCGAGGAGGAGGAGGGGAAAAAGAGGCAGTGCTGCTGCTGCTGCTGCTGTCAGATTGAGAGGTGGAACGACTTAGAGGAAACCTCTCTAAAAACACACACAATCTCTCTCCCTACTGCTCAAGTCTGTACACTCACACACGACACACGCACACCCATAGCAGTCCTCCCTCCATCATGAAACTCTAGAAGTCAGAAGTTTATCTTCCTGCACACCAGCCTCCCCCCTACTGCAGAGGTTTAGGCTGCTGTTCCTCCTTCCAGATGTTCTGTCGAGAGCAGAGAGTGGCACTGACAACTTAAAGAGAAGTGTGTTTAAGTCATTACTCCTCCCTCTCTGCCTTCTGCCTACACACTGCACTTCTATACGGTGTGTTTTATGCATTGAATTTAGTGTTTAACATGGTGCTTTCCAATGCGGTCCTTTAATTTCAGCAATCTTAATTGCACACCAAGCCGTCATCTGCTGGTTTAATTCTCTATATATAATGCAACATAATTTCATTCTCTTACCATTTCTTATTTTATCCTATTGAAAAGATTCAACAAATTCTGAACCGGTCATTTTATTATTCAATATGGCGGCCTGTGAAGAATGATGGAGCTCCTTCTCTTCTCTACCCTGATAAACTAGATTGCAGATTTTGACTGGAAGCAGGGATGTCAAAAGTCTGTCCTGTGGACAATTTGAGGCATCTGAAATGATAGTGTGGCCCCTGTAATCACAATTTAAGAAAAACACAAAACTGGTCAACCAACACAAAAAGTTGGTAGACCTATACTTTTTACTTGACAGCTTAAACTCGTCTTAAAATATTGCATTTTGGGTAAAACACCAAGTATTTGTCTACTCTCAGCTGAATGTGATGCTAAGAAGGATCACAAGCATCCAGCAACCATTGCTCAATTTAACCCAATCTCTTTTTTTCTTTTTTTTTTCTTTTTTTGTAAAATAAAAACATCAAAAACAGTTAACCAAAAACTTCTGGAAATTGTATGCCTTAATACAGAAATCGTGAGATTCATTTCATTTTGGATCTACAGTGATTTACAGATGTATCAGGACTAGATAACTCTTGATCAGGTAAATCTAAAAATGTTACATTTATTTCCAGACATAGTTCATAGTTTTAGTTAGGAAAATAAAGTCAAGGTATCTTCACAGTTTTTCAGCCCACAATTTGACAATAGACAAAACAAAACAAACAAACAAAAAAAAAAAAAGCAGAAATCAGTGAACAAAAAAATATCTTTGATCACCACTGACATCTGCAAACAATTTTATCTCTTACGGCTTATTGAGTGTTTCATTTTATGCCCAGAGCCTATTGATTGTTTGCGGGGCTTACTAAAGAAAAGTCTTGTTTATCGGAGCTAATAAAACATTTTTACAGGCCTTAATCCCAAGCTGTTGTGCTAATACAATCATTCAATGAATACAACTGTCTAACTTGAACGAAAAGCTACAATTACAGAACAACCTATTCTGACAAAAATGGATTGGATGAAATTGTCCTGGTTAATGTTAATTAACTTCTGATAAGTACAAATACATTGGACAAAAAAAGAGTGAAACATGATGATTTAATTCAATTTGAGATGAGATGAAACGAGCCTTGGTCTCCACAAACAAATCAAGTCAAGGTGGAGTAAAGTCCCACTTTCGTGCCATCAGCCTGAAGCCAGTTCATGCAGTTCCTGTCGACTAAAACGCAGAACGATGGGCTTTGATGGTAAAGACAGATAATTACACGCCAATCGCCCCATGCGTTGCCTCGTAAAGTTTATTTGTTACCAGAAGCTCTTTAACTGCGATGTTGAATTCCTGCTCCATGCTTCACACTAAGTCACGAATGGTTTGTCCACCAAGCTTCAGGGTTTCGTTCTTCACATTTACAATGATTCATTGGGGCTGCTTCCCTTGAATCGTCTTCAGTCTGGTAACACACACTGCAAAAATGCAAAGTTTTAACATAGATTTGTTTTTTTGGGGCGGGGGGGTTTTGTCTACTTTCTAATATGAAATATCTTGGTTCACTCGAAATAAAATAAAACTGACTTATAGGTAACTTTTCAGAAAGATGCAGGAGTTTATTTTAAGTTTTAAAAAATCCTTAAGTACTAGTACAGATTATTTCCTTAAGTGAAATAATCTGCCAGTGAAACTAGTACTATATTTTTTTTTTACCTCAAACAAACTCCTGCATCTTTCTGAACAGTTAGTTTTATCTTATTTCAAGTGAACTAAGAGATTTGCATTAAAAGGTAGAGCAAAACTACTCTGGAAGATTTTTTGTTTTTACAGTGAACCCACCTGTTTCCCCCTGTGAATCCTATAGATTTCGCTTTTTGCAGTTTCATTTTGACCCTTTCTGTGTTTTTTCCTGTAAATCCTACAAATTTTCTTTGATTATTTAACCCTGATTGCCATATGAATCGAACTGAACCTATCTTGCGTAGTAATGAACGAGTGTCTTCATTCTCCCGTGAATTGTAACTGACTACCACAGTGGCCAAACTAATAATATTCAGTACTATGTGTTTTGCCCCATATCTCAGCTACATTCTTCACCTCTGTCTGTCTGCACCCATCACTTTTCTTTTTCTTTCATCTGTTATTCACTGGTTAAATCCAATTTTCCCATCTTCCTTCCTTCCGTCATCTCCTGTGCCAGCAGCCGCACTCCTTCACACTTTTCAGCTCTTTTCATCTTCTTGTCATGCTATCTTCTTCACTGGGATTTGCCATCAGAAGTATGCAGATTTGAGATCACTTTTATGTCTGTCTCAATTTGCGAATCTCCTTCTAAATTTCTCTTTTTCACAATACTTAGGACTCTTTTTTCTCCAAACGTTTTCGCAGATATCCTTTTTCCTCTCCCTCTTTCATATGGAGCATTGTGAATTCTGTTTCTCCTATTTTTATCAGAGATAACCTGAGAAAATGAAAGATGCAGATTTCAAATTATTTTGTTTAAGTGTTTGTAGAGTGTAACTTTTATATAAAGCACACACACACACACACACACACACACACACACACACACACACACACACATATATCTATATATCTATATATCTATATCTATATCTATATCTATATATATATATATATATATATATATATATATATATATATATATATATATACATATTTTATATATTAGTTAAAACTGCCATTATTTTGTGACAGTTTGTTATGAGACAGATAATGTCTCATAAACTTTGAACTCCTCTGCTACAGAAATACACTTCTCGGTCAGAAACAACCAATCAGAGTCAGTAGGAAGGTCTTAACGCTGTCTATCATGCTTATGTATGCTACTTACACCCTGCCAATTGTTCTCTGCTGTGCTACCGCTTCTTCCCAACAGCAGACCCTGCCATGCTAAGTCAAGCTAGTTAACATAGACACTGTTGACGCCAGATAAACGGTTTTTTGGTAACCTTTTCTGTCATTAGGACATTTAGCAGCATGTAAACAAGCTTGATTGACAGCGCTAAGACCTTCCCCTTGGCTCTGATTGGTTGTTTCTGACCGGGAGCGGTCCATTTCCTCAGACGGCTATAGAAGCACTGTGAGGAGGAGAAACCTGATCTTTTCACAGATTATCTGCCTTATATTGCACTATCAGGACATAGCTAACATGTAAAAGAAAACAAAAAACGTACTGTTAAAATACATTAAAATTAATAACTTTAGGGGAATAATTTATGTAAAGCAACCTTGCCCAAGCATTCCTTGTTAAATCATAATTATGAGCAAACACACTTTTGGCTCAGTTTAGCGAGCCAGACCCAGGTCTGATTACTACTTGAACTGCTAGTAAATCATTTAAATAGAGCTTGTTTATTTCAACCATTCTACAGTATATCTGAGTTGAGCTCATTATTTGGTTTGCCTCCTCTTTTACCACACTTTGCTTTTATCTCACATGTTTTATTTTCCATTTAACTGGCAGTTCCAACTTTGCAAGAAACTGACAGACAGATTTTGTCATTTTAAAACCTTCATGTCATCTAAAATTCAGCATGACTGAAAAACGCTTTAAAAGTCACATTGTGTTAAACGTCGCTGTTTGTCTCTCCCCAATAACCACAGAATCTTTCAGTGAGTTCCGGGGTAAAATAATTAATATATTCTCCACATATTCCAATAAAAACTTTTAAGCTATTGGTATCTCTCAGCTTTATGTTGTTTCACTGGAGTAAATTTCGTCCCATTGTTTCTGAAAACAGGATTGATGGGTGTGCGTTACATTTATAAATTTCATAACTCTGGAATGGACTGATGGACTCTGGAACGGTTCAGATGTATGACTCAACACACCATTACACTACAGCTGCAGACCTGAGGTCAAGTTTCACTTCCTCAGGCAGTGGATGTAGGTCAAATTAATCAATGCAGTATTTTTAAGTCAGAAATGATCCCTGTATGCAATATGTTATATCTGACTCTCAGCATTTCCGGCAGGAGCTTTCTTTAACTTGATGTAAGAAAAACCAAAACCAGGAGAAAGTTCTCCAAAAAGTGCAAGTAACTTTCTTAAATTTATATTTAAGAAAATAAATTGCCATGTAACCACTGATTTATTGACTCAATGAGAAAGTTTTGTGTTAGTTGTAGATTTGATATGGGAATGTTTTTGATTTTTTTTAAAGCCATTGAAGTGGCAGAGAAAGTTTAATTAATTGACTTTTGATGTGTTAACGGTTTTATTCCTGAGGTAGTTTGTCAAGCGATTTTAAAACCCAAACAGAGTTGTTGCATAAAGAGTTTTAAATAGATAATTTAGTAAAAAATACCAGAAGATTTGAATATTTTTCTTTTTATTTAAACAAACTCAAGTAGTTTAACCACAGACTGCTCTGCCTATTGTTTTGTCAAGTTACTGTAAAAAGTTGCAGAATTACAAAAAAAAATTGTCTAAAAAATTGTAATAAAAAATGGGAAGTATAAAGAGAAACATTTTAGCACGCCTAAAAAAAACCCACATAATGTAAAAAATGCTGTCTTCAAATTTCTGGCTTGTTGTTTTTTATTGTTTGTTTTTACAAATCCTTTTGTCCTCTGCGCTCATATATTCTTTGTGACCTCTGTGCACTTGAAACACCCTCCTCCCACGTCCTTCTGAGCCTAACCACTACTCCCAAGATAAATCCGAACCACTGTTAGCAAAAACACCCACACAGGCTTCAGCTGTGGAAACCATCATCCGGGGAGAGGATCCCAAGGGAGTGACGGAGAAAAAGTTACATGAAGAGAAAGAGAAAAAAATATAATAATCTACTGTTTTAAAAAGACAAAATTGACTTGCAGTGCTTTGAAAGAGTTTTCGAAAACCATGAATGTATTTCAGTTGGACTTTAATCAATAGTAGGAAATAAATTACAATTTATAAAATAAAAATCTGGAACCTGTGGTGTACATTTACATTAATGGCCCCTAAATCAATACTTTGCAATAACAGTTGTAATATTTGTAAGTGTATAAAAATTTATGTAATTCCTTTCTTTGCAAAATTAGTTAAATTCCACAGATTTTCAATTAAGATTTTTTCTTGGACCAGGTCACTTTTTTCCCCCATCTGTTATTAATTCCTGTGCTTGCAACATCATGCAGCCATCACTGTGTTTCATTGTAAGGATAGTTTGTTTAGGGTAATGAACAGTTACTTTTGTTTATATTGATAAGAAGTTCAATTTTGGTCTCATCTGAACTTTTACATCCAGAATATGTTAGTTAGATTGCTTATTTGCTTTCATTTCATTGTTTCATTGCCCCCCCCCCCCCCCCCCCCCCCCCCCCCCCCCCCCCCCGTTGGTTCTTGTGTGGCCCTGGGTGTTTCTTTAACTTTT
>NW_015112693.1:542662-549137 GCF_001443285.1 Poecilia latipinna | reverse complement strand
AATATTTTTGTTAGGTTGCTTTTTTTTTTTTATTTCATTTTTTCATTGCCCCCCCCCCCCTCCCCCCGCCTCACACACACACCCGAGTTTGGATCTGTGTAGCTCCTGGAGTTTTCATAAGCTTTTTGGCTACGTTTGCACTCTAAAAGGCAACACCTGTTCTCACTTAAATTATGTTTCTGTGCTTTTCTTAAGTAACTTGTTGAGTAATGTGTATATGTTTTAGCCTTAGAGGTACAGGACTAAGTTATTGCGTGTAAACTGGACGTTAAGGCAGTGTGCAAGAGCGCAGCAGTGCGCATGTGCATTAAAGTAGCGAGGGAAGCTTCCAGAACATTTGCGGACTTGCATATTGGAAGAAGCAGAGCTTCTCTAAAGGTGAGTTATTCGTCTTCGATATATTTTCATGTGTCATGGAGGCCATTAATATTCACATTTACTATTACATATTATTTTTTCTCATAAAAGATAATGCATAAATGTCTTTGCAGACTATTATGCTAATGTTAGCATATGCTTATGAGGCTAACATTAGCTAAAAACTGCCAGATGTTTAACTTGGGAGCCTTTATTAATGTTTTCGTCCATGATAAGAGCTCTGGCAAAATATTACTTGTCTTTCAGTTGTACCCCTTTAGCATGTATGTAAGCATAAACCAAGACTGCCAACACTCATGTAGCATTAATTTCACTCGGCCGTTGCGGCATTCACAAACAATTCGATTCTTTTGAACGGCTCCATTCCGTGAATAGACTGAGACTCATAAAAACTCAGACTTTGCTTGTTGCACATGTAGCATGGAAGAAAAAAAATGTATTCCACTAAAAATTTCTCTCTTGTTAATTTTATGTATTTTTATTTTCTTGATTTTATTGCCTTCTTTTAATCTTCAAATGATTATTCAAAAAGAAATACAATAATTTTGAGAAATTTATTAGATTTTTGTGCCCATAACCTGTGACATCACTTCCTCCCTCCCAATTCCGTTCATGGCAATAAATTAGCAAATACAGCCTATTTTGTACACAGTCTCAGTGATAACAAATGTTATTTTAAAATTACACACATGATCGCCTTTAAAATGCCTGAGTGAAAACGTGCTCATACATTCTTAACTGTTTGGGGATGAAAACTGGTTGAATATTGATCTATTGCCTTCAAAGTTCATGTTTGTGTAATTTCTTTCGGTGGAGAGGAGACTACAAATGAAAATGACCTTTTATTAACCATTCTGACTACTGACATGAAAAAGACTCAACCAAAACTGTCAGATGACTTTATTACCCTGTGAAAACAACTCCAAAAAATATAGTCCAGATAGATTAAATTTTTCTTTTTGAATTTCTTTCTTTCCTTCTTACAGAAAGTTTCTGTTTACGTCTTAGAGAATGGATGGAAAGCCAGTCCAAGTGGAAGTATTTGAGGTGCGTTTTATCTTTATCTAAAGAAAAAGATATAAAACTTAAGATATCTCAAACATAAGATGGAAAAGCCTTACAAAAACTTCATATTGTAGCAAAAATTATTTTAGTATTCAAAATGCAGCATGAATTGACTAGTAAATATATTATTACGAGAAAACACAGAAGTATTGTGAGGAAATACAAACGTTTTGGGTTGTAACACAAAATAAAAATAAAAATCTAAATGACCCGTAGGGGACTCTGCATACAGAAAATTAGAGTTTGCTGCTTAAAAAACAAAATAGAAAAAGAAAAATATGAATTCTTCTTTCCTGGTACTTACAAGTTAGGATTCTGGTATATTTGTCTGTTTTTGTTTGAGTTTTCATTGTAATTTCTGTCGACTCATTTGTTAGAACATGAACATCCATCACTAAGTTACTGACGTTAAAACCTCTCCAGAACAGGATAACGTCCCTCCATCGGGGTTCATCTCCTGTCGGTTTGAGAAAGAGCTATTAGCTTTTGTCAATCAGAAGAGAGTTAAATGTGTCGGGAGCTGATTTCCCGACCTCATCAGTAGAATTTAGTTGCAGTGTTACGAGCTCCATTTGTCTTCAGAGAGTGCTAAAACTTATGTTTTACACATCAGGCACTGGAAAGAAAGGTCAACATCCACCTCCTCCTCATCGCCGCGGGATGTAAACATTCGTCGGACCAGAATAAAGAGAAGCGGTGAAGCTTGAAAGAAGTGAGTAATGAGAACTTTACCAGTAAAGGAGCACATTCTAAGAGCAACTATTGTAAAACACGAAAGGGATTTAACATTTTGATCTTTTAAGAGAAAATGTTTTGTTCATGGCTCTAAAGAACACAGCAACCCGGTAAGAAAAACTTGTAAAAGTGCACTTAACTCTCGTTCAACAACGTCAGTCCATGAAGTACACGTGGTGACAGAGCAGCAACAGGGAGTCGGGGTCATTTGATACGACTGTTTATAAAACCCTATTACAGGGGTCCCCAAACTTTTTCCTGCGAGGGCCACATAACTGTTCCCTTTTCTGGTCGGGGGCCGGTCTGTTGATCGGGGGGGGGCTGGATTACGGCCGATGACATATTTGCGTTTTTAGATCGATTTTTACCCAGAATGCAAATGGAACAAACCGTGAGTGAAATGGTCACTGGGACTGACGAGTATATATTCCATTGAGGGAAAGTAAGTTTTACATCTGCTCAAGAGCCCCCTGGTGGTTGAAGAAAAATCCACATATAAACCGGAAAATACAATATATAAAAAAAAACACTGAATTCTCTCTGGTATGAGGAGGCGGGCCGGATCCAGTATTGTTCAGGGGGCCGGACCTATTAGTTTTTTTATTTTTTATTTTTATGTGAAGCTTTTGGGATTTATTTTAAAGTCATAGCTATACCTAATTCCTTTAGAGCTAAAGCTAATTTAGCACCGTTACAGGAAACCTGACCAGTTCGGGGGGCAACACTTTCACAAAGTTATTGTGAAACAAGCATAGAATAGAAATAACTGCAAAGGTCAAACCATATCCTCCTTTAAACTATAGAGAAACACAAAGTCTACTAATCTCCAAAAGTTGCTGAGTGACCACAAAAACATCTGGAAGTCATACTCAGAAAAAAAAAAAGAAAAACAGTGACCACAGCTTGTTTTTGTTTTTCAAAGCTTCAGCTCTCGATGTTCTTCACTCCTCTGTTTTCTCTCATTTCAGCACCGATAAACTGCTCGAAATGGAAAAAAACAAACAAACATTGGGTACATCCTCAGAAGAAAGACTTGGTGGTATCTCCTGTTAAAATGCATATCATTAAAGGGGCAGTATTATGTATTTATGTATTGTCAAATATGACTTAAAAGAAATTGGACTTGGTATATGAACGCCTTGAAATTGGGCCTCTGTCTTTTTAAGAAACTCCTGCTCTTTCTGAAACTCTGCCTCCAGGAAGTCGTCACAACATGGCTCCTCTATTAACCCCTTAACAACGTTTTTACCAGCGTTGTATGAGAAGTAGCTCGTATTATGAGCTCAGAAGATGTGCTGTTTCGCCTGATGTTTGCTAACCGGCTAATCTGAAGGAGCTGTGTGGGGAAGTCACGGGGGGACTGCTCTGTGAGGCGGGAGCTTCGAAACTGTAGCTCAGAGGAGGAGCTTAGCTCTCAAAGGTGGGGCTAGGTGTACCCAGTCGTTTTACCCAGCTGAATGGTTGCCATGGAGATTAAAAGATTTCTCAAACATGCATGAAACAATCAAGGCAACACCCCATATAAGAGGGGATCACATGATAACATGAACTAAAGCTCAAAAAATGTAATTTTACATAACACTGCCTCTTTAATAGTTTCAGTCATATCAGGATTCATCGTCTTCTTGGGTAAAATACAAGCTTACCTCCTCACTCAACACCATATATCTGATAATATAATTTTCCAAAAACGTTCTAAAAAGCTAGCAGCTTTTGCTTCTTTGTGCTGTGGATTGATTTGTTTTGTTTAATGATGAAGATGAAGATGAGTTTCAATGATCTGTGAAAGATAACAGACATCTTGAGGGGATTTTTCCTTTCCACTTCCTGCTAACATCAGTCCATCCAGAAGTGAAACCTACATGCTAATGCTCAGCTAAACTTCAAAACATCATTCATTGTGTATTTATACACAATGTATGAAATGGCATGTCACTTGATACAAGCGCCTTCCCTTTAATTCCAAGTGTAACTCATAGAAATATGCTGAAATCGGCTCATAAATATTGTAGTTAGTGCATGAAAGGAGAGCTTGAGTCTGGTAATGACGAGTATCATTATGCCTCATTAGCTTAAATTAAACTAAATTCATCTTTCATAATTGCCTTTAAAAAAAAGAAAGAAAATGCAACAGAGCAACAAGCTGAATCCATGCCAAATATTTAATAAACACCCCACTTTAGGTTTACTGGTCTTTGGTATGCAATGCTAATTCATTCTCCGCATTATTCACTTGTTTATATGAATCTTTATTCCCACATATCTGGTGATTTGACCCAGCAGAGGATAAATCTGAAGGAGCTTCTGGCCACCCTTTGGCAGAACGATCTGTTTACTTCTCCTCCCCAGCTGCCACTCTTTTTAGCATAGCTGTCTATCAGTGGCATGGAAATGATTAACCTCCCCAAGGCTGAGTCTGGCACAGTCGATTATGCAGCACAACAAACAACAAACTCAGACACACACTTTTTTTTTTTTTTTTTGCAGAAGTCTTACATTTTTGGAGGTCAGTGTGAACTTAATATCAGGATATCTGGTGATTTGTGTGAAATTGGGAGTCTGTTTCACTTCATGCACTACAACTGGTTTAGATATATGTAATAGGGTAGATGTGAAGGCAATGTTTTTTAATGATAAAAATCTAAATTACCTTTGCAGACAAACAGTCTGAGATCATGTAGTATTAACAATGCTTTGCTTATGCGAGTGGGTGATATGAATTTTATCACAATATTTTCTAGTATTATTGTGATAACAATAAAAGTGACTATTATTTTTTTGGGGTCTGCTCTTGAAAAGCAAATCCATTTGTAATACACATATTTAGTCATATTTTAAAATTCCTTAGTATTTATTGATACTCCTTTATTGAACTAATGGTGGTGAAAAATAGTAAATATAATCCTGACAGTTCAGACAATTTCTTGTTTATTTAAAAACATTACTATAAACCCCTACTTGCTTATGAACCTAGTCCAGTCTAAATTTCTAAAATTATCTACTTGTTTTTCACCAGACCCCTGAGGTAAATAAAATGTTTACTTGTGCTTAGCATTGTCCTTAGGCTGTTTTCACGCCTGATAGTCCGGTAGACTCGGTTCGATTTGGGACCAAATTTCCAACATTTGTTACATTTTCAGCTGTTGCGATTTGCCTTCGCAGTCTACTGTGTTAAATTAACCAAACCCTTAAAAAAGCTTTCCCCCTACTGGCCTGTGTTGGCGCTGCACCAAGAGCTACTGAAAGAAATGACACAAAAACCGCAGAAGTAGACACAAATGGAGTGGTGTCAGATTTTAGCGGCTGTAGGATATCTCTGTCGTTGGTAAAAGACCATTTCTCCTGCTAGTGCTAGCTTAGCACATTTATTTTGGCTGTAATTACCCAGAATGCCATGCTTTCTAAGTTTTTCATTGAGCTAGAGTGGGCCTTCTCCCATTCAGACCTCCCCATACGAACCGACTTGACTACAGTTTGATGAAAGCCGACTGGTGTGAACGCACCCTTAGAAATATTTGCTCAGTTACGGTTTTACAGATGCATCCCAACCATCACGGCTATTTGAAACACACCAAACAGGAAACTGTGGGTAGTTCAAACATTGCTGGAAGCAGTTGTTTTGATTGATCGTGTCTGTTCTCACTGAAGTCTTGTTTTGTGGCTGTAGTTGTGCTTCATAGAGCAGAACTACTGCAATGTTTTACAGCCTAGTAAAAGCTCAAAATGGGAACTTATGGATGAGGAAACTTTCCCTGAGGATAGGGACTCGTTTCCACAGAGAGAAGCATAAGACAATTGCAGAAATGCCTGAAATTAAACAAGTCTGCTTGAAACAAAGCCATGCCAACGAAGTTCAGCCAGAATGAAGAAACAGCTGGAGTGCTAATATAGGCATTGCACCTCACATTAGCACCGTGTTTTGATTAATAAAATATTGTCGAGTGATGTATGTTCTTTGGCTGCAGATTCATTGGTTTTCAGCTGAGAGCGCTGTTACTCTCTGGTGCGTGAACGGCTGAAGTGATGGAGTTTTCATCATTACGGTTCCAGGAATGATGTTGGTATTCATATCCATAGCTGTTTGCTTGCATAATGCTTCAGGTGAATTTACTTCCCACGGTGACAAATTACAAAATTGTATATTTAGGTCTGAAAGTGTTTGTTGGAGATGGTTCTCAAACTGTGGTGAAAGGACTAATTGTGGTGCTTTGGCTGCATTTTGGAGGCACTCAGAAGAATCTTTGATATAAATGACATGCGAGGTAAAGAGAAACACTTTAAGTGTGATGTAGATGTA